>NW_017732154.1:450483-500314 GCF_001890085.2 Hipposideros armiger
GCCCGCCACTCACCACCCAGGTCAGCGCCCCGTTGCCGCCGGCTCCCGCGCCGCCGCCGCTCGCCTTGGCCATGGCGGTGCCTCCGATCACAGGCCCCGAGGCCCCAGCCGCCGCTCCCGCCTCCCTGCGGGCTGCTCGGCCCCGCTGCTCCGCACCGACAGCTCCGCTCGCCGTGCTCCTAGCGGCGCCGCCCCCAGCCCCCCATCGCCGAGACCCGGGGCGGACGTCCGGCCGAGCCCACCGAGGAGGCCGCGCCGCCCGCCGCCCTCAAACTCGAGGCGCGGCGGCCGCGTCGCCCGGGCCTAGCGCGACCGCGGAGGCAGAGGTGGAGGAGGAAGCGGGAGGACGCCGCGGCAGCTAAGTGGCGGCGGTGCCTCCTCGCCCGCCTGCGGGCGCCTCAGCTAGCGGGGCCGAGGTCCCGAGGAGCCGGCGGCGAGAACAGCCGGGGAGCCCAGGGCGTCCGGACGTGGCGGGGACGCAGCGGCGCCTTGTCCTTCCTCACGCTCCGCGACGGCCGGCTGCTCCGGGTGCTGGAGTCGCCGCCCGCCGCGGCTGCTGCTGCTGCAGCTGCCTCAAAGGCCGCCTTCGTCGGGCGCCCTGCAGTCCCGGCTTCTTCACATCCACACACCGAAAGGGACAATAAACAGAGCCGCCGCCGCCGCGGTCGCCTCTCTCTTGTCCGGCATAACACCGCACACACACATTCGCACACCGGGGAGGGAGGGCGCGGCGACCGCCCCCGCTGTCAGTCAGCGCACCGTGGCCCAATCGGGGCCTTGTCGCCAAAGCCTCTCGGCCAATCCCAAAATTCCAAGCCCCCGGAGGGGCGGGACCCGAGGGGGGAAACGTCATTGCGGGTAGCAACCGAAGGGAAGACTTGGGGTTTTTTGTTTGTGTGTGTGTCTGTGGGTTTTCCATTTGAAGGGAGATCAGGGGCTTCTGTCAAGGGTCATTTGAGGGCGGCAAAGGGAAAGGGTCGAATTCGCCTCGGGTCGATTGTAATCCTCCGAGCGTGCTGTTTACTCTAAGACCTACCAGCAAAGCCGAGGCATTTCTTTGCCTGGGGCCGCTGGGGTGTGTGTGGAGGGGGGTGGATTCGAGGGCAGGAAGAAGCTGGGGGCTGTCCCAAAGGGAAAGTATTTTTAAAGAGCGGTTGTAAACCACTGGTAAGACGTTGTAGCTCACTGGTGCAAGGAGCGCCCTGTGACTCGGCCTCCCCAAGGCCCCAAGTGGACTCTGCTGCCGAAAGAACCCTTTGCTCAGACCTTCCCCTCCTCCATCTCCTTCCTCCCTCCCCTCCCCTCCCCTTTTCCCCAAAAGGGATACGGTCAGTTTCAAGAAAAATGCATGTAAAGAACTTAAAGAAGAGACACACAGAGAACGTTCCAGGGAAATAATGCAGGTTGGGTTGAGCGTTCTCCTTCTGTTCTTTGTTGACCTTTCTTCTCTGAACAATGCGGAAATGTCACTGTCACTTTTCTTTCTCATTCGTCCAGAACTGTGCCTGCTACCTCTGAGAGGGCCGGTTTAATTTTTTAAATTACTTTCAATAGAATTTTAAATGCACACTAAGGAATAATTTCATTCCCATTAAAGCTTTCTAAGAACGAAAATTACCCATACAGCCACACCAAAATCTTTGGCAGATGGAAGATGGCTTTACTTCATCCTGCTTTTCAATGTAATTCCATTCAACAAGTATTTATTGGACTCACACTCTGCCATCCTGTGCCAGGCTCTGCCATGGGTTCAAAATAAAAACAGGGCCCCTGATTTCAAGTCATTTATAATCTGACCTGTGAGACAGACTAAAAGGGAGTTAGCTATCACCAAAATGATTACTTGAGGTCATGTGGTGCAACCAAATAGTGACAAGAGAGCTTTTTTAAAAGATGAAAACTGTATTGCTGCTTTGTGAAAAGGTGTTTTTGTGAACTTTTCTTCCAACGGCGCATTTCCTCTCCAGGGAAAACAAAAATGTCTCAGGTCACATCTTTCAACTGCCTTCTGAGTCCAGAGAAGTGGGGAACTCTGAAACGTGGAAATAATTTAAACATAGTTTTTCTTAATTAGCTCTCTAGTGGCCATGTAATTTTGGCATATTTGGAACTTTGGTTCAGAACAGGGAATCTTTTCTTTACCTTGAACTTGAGGTGCAAGCTTGTATATCAAGATAGACCAGGGTCTAATCTGGGCTTTGAACTTGACCAACTATCTGTACCTCTGTACCTGTTATTTAATGTCCCTGAGCCTGTTTGTGCCACGTTAAAATGAGGATTTTTGCTCTTGTACTTACTGTGACTTTACATCTTCGAAGTACACATATTTGATAAGTTTGAAAAGGGGTAAATAATTTTAAAGGCTGTGAGGTTTTTTTATAGACATATGCATTCGGTAGAAGCCAAGCTATAAAATATATAGCTGTCTCTTTTTTTAAACTTCATTTTTCAAAGCTCCTTAGCCTCAGATTTTGAAATGAATAAAACATATCCAAAGTCAAATAGGTTAATTAATGAAATTCGTGTTCATCTTTTCACTTGCTTCATAAGTGAGCCATTGAGTCTTTCAGGAACTGGGTTATTCTTATGAAAATACTGACCTACCTAAAAGAATCATAGGTAAAAGAGTTGTTGAATATACGTATATGCAAATCACCAATTTAAAGCAGAGTTGTGATGAATGGGAGAAGGTAGCTAGATCAAAAGTATCTCTGAAGGTGGAATTTGCCAAGTTTCTGTGCTAAAGCTACCATTATTTTTCTTTTAAACTAATAAATATTATATTCCCACAAAAAAAAATCTCAGCTCCTGAAGAACTGTTAGTGTTTTTATCCATGAGCAGCAGGCTGAACATGTGTTTATGATAAAATTGGTTGTACCTAACTTGAACACAGCTTTCCCTTCTGGGGTTTTGTCAAATAATTTTCATTTACAGAGTAATTATAGCAATAATTGCCACATTGAAAAGCTTCTAGATCAGGTTTGTCTTGTTTGGAATACTACTTTGTTTGTATGTGTAAATTATATTTAAAGACTTAATTTCCACCCCATAGCAAACACCAGCCAAAATGAAAAATTGTACAAATCAAAGTCACATCTATAAACTGTAAAAATAAAGGCTTTTATTTGATCAACTTTTCTGAGTAGCTTCCATGGGAGCTGATCCTAACCACTTTAGAATTTTTACTTTTAGATCTTATGTGTTCTACTGCAGCAATCAAAACAGGTATATATTATGCCTACTATGTGTTAGGTACCCAGGACCTAGAATTTCAAAAGTCATGAAATATTGTTTCTGCTTTAGGTTTACAACTTGTCTTACATAGTTTTGAGCTAATTTTTTAAGCCAAAAAGCAATTTTATATTTATTTATTTGCTATTTAATAAATAGTTTACTTGATGAGACACACTTGCTGTACTTTATACACAGTAGGTAATTTAATCAATAAAAATAAATTGTCTAAGAAGATAGTAACTCAAAACTATACTTCTAGGTACCTGGCAAAGTTTTAATAGAGTTTTCACTTAAATCATGTATTGTTCATTGAGATTTACTTGGGCTGGGTGGGGAGGGGTGTACCTGGGGTTAGACTAAGCTTTAGTGAGCATTTAAATAAGATAATATTTGGATTCAAAATTCAATGTCTGCAATTTTACCTCTCCCTCTCACTGTATTAGTTTTTATGGATCCTTAATATATACAAAATTGCTAGACTAAGTACAAGAGGAAAAACTGGCCTACAGTAAACTCAATAAATGATTGCCCAGGTAGTGACTATTAAATGTCTTAAGTGTAATTTAGTTTGTTATATTTCTTTAGAATGGAGTTTAAGGTAGGGAAGGAAACTACCATCAATGTAGCTTTTAGGGTTTCAGCAGTTCTATAGCAAATATTATAATAGATTATTAACTCAATTTTTGAGACTATTTCATTGCTCTAAGTATTTTACAGGTATATTTTTACTTTTAAAAAGGTACTTAAGCACCAAAGGTAACAAGTGTTTATGGATAGCTGAAGACATCAATGACCACCATGTTCCTGAGTATTATCACCATTGGGAAAGCATAAAGGCTAACAGTCTTCAATTTGTACCTGTAATGAATATGGGATATTTATTTGGTTTAACTGTTTTTTGGTTTGGAGAAGTTTATATTAATTGGTTTTAACCAAGCTATGCTGATCTTCTGGTAATGTCTCTAATTACTTGTATAGACAGAAGGAACATTTTCACTTATTTTAGATGACACAGATCAGCAATAACTCACAGTTCTTAACTATACTGAAGTAGGTAACATGGAGGATATAATTAGCATATGCCTAAGGGAAAAAGGCTGTTCTTGGTCTTTGAAAGGGCCTAATACTCCTTTTGGACTTCCGAAGAAGCATTTTGTTGTAAGAAAACTCAGCTTTGGGGGATATTAGATGCCGTCATTCACCTAACCTTCACCAACAGAATATTATGCGATCTTAGGATGTGGATTGCTGAATTGTATTTGAAGTTTGTGGTTGCCCAGAGTCATCCAATTCAGTTATTCAGTAGGTTTTTAAGGCTCAGAACTAAAGAAATAAGATAGCAGTGACTTTCCTAACTAAATTGTTTCCATTTCAGAAAAGCTTGGGAGCTCTAAAGCTTGAGTTGCTAACTTGATTTCATTCTGTAATATATTAAAAAATTTAATGGGGGGAGGATAAAGAAAGTATGAGAAATAGTTACCAAAAAAAAAAATCTAAAATATAAAGACTTCAAGTTAGAGGGATTTCTAGAACAGAACCAAAAAGCTACATTAAGTTATCTAAGGTGATAATTTAAAATGAGAAATTTGAAAAGGTACCATCTTTTAGTGTGCCAATTAACAACAACAAAAAAGCAATCATTCCTATTTTTGGAACAGTTAAGCCCAGATTAGCCCAGATATCTTATATAACTATCTTTGTCTATAAGCTTTCTTCTTTGCTTTGAGAGTGCTGTCTGAATGTGAGAAGAGTCATAAGAAGGCCCGAGAATGCCGACTCTTCAAGGAATATATCTCTGATTTAAATGGTGTTTGAGAAAAGTAGAAGAACACGACCAGCCTGTTCAGTAAATGGTACCCTCCATAGGATTCGCCGATCCTAGAAAGCTCCTGGCACATAGGAGTTCAGTAAATAATTCTTCAAGGAATGAATTTGAGGCATATCAAGAAGTTCCTTGCAGTGAATCAATTCAATCACTGCCAGTGATGGTGCTGAAACTTGGCCAGAATCCTTAAGTCTTTTCGTTTTTTCAAGTGTTCTTGGTTGACTACCAGAGAGCATAACATACCTTAAACTTCTAACAGTTAACAGATTATCAAGAATTGGTTAAAGCATTGTTCCCTTTTAGGAATAAAAAAACCAGGATGGATAGGAGGAGGGAAAGAAGAAGAGAGGTGAGGGCCGGCCGAGTGGCGCGATGGTTGAGAACTGGCTTGGGACGCCAGGGGCCTGGTTCGGATCCCACATATGAGGGCCAGTGACACTGCCCTCCACAGCTAAGATGCTGAACAACAGCTCAACCTGGAGCTGGGCTGCCGTGAGTCGCTGGCGACGGTGTAGGCTGCAGCCCCTGTGGCAGTGGGTTGCCATGGGCTACTGTGTGTAGCCAGCAGCCAGCGTGAGCGGCCAGCAGCCAGCAGCCGCAGTGAGCGGCCGTCCAGAAGCCGGCGACTGATCTGCCTCGCCCAGGAAGGGCGCAATGATGGTGCCAACTTGGGCAAGTGAAGCAATGTCCTCCACAACTAGACTGAAGAACAAAACAACAGCAACTTGTCTGTTCCCCTTCCCCAATTCCCCAATGCTGTTCCCATCCCCCCAATTCCCCAATAAAAATCTTTAAAAAAAAAAGTAAGAAGAAGAGAGGTGAAAGAATTGGTGCGGCGGTTCACGTGGGGGCACCCACAGACAGAACAAAAGCATCAAATATATTGTGAAACTGAGTGGAGAAAGCAAATGCATTCTAGCAATGGAAACGGATCAGCTGTAGCCTTTTCAATGCTTGCTTACTTTTCATTTCATGAAGAAGGAAACCCCGTTTACTGAGAACCCTGCTGTTCAGTACAGTACTGGGCAGGCACTTTCTCTTTCACACCTACTTGCTTAATTAACATTCAACAACCCTAAGAGGTGTTATGGTTCTTATTTCACAGTCAAAGAAATGAAAGCTCAAAGAAAGTCACAGAGCTGAGTACTTGGTGGAAATGAAATTCAAAACGAAGCCTCTCTTACTCCAAACCACACCCATTTGTCACACTGACAAACTGGCTAACATACTTGGCGATATAGCATCTTTGGCAATGTGTTAGGAACTTGGCAATACTGGTGAATAATTCTGGCCCTCAGTAGAATCCTTTGGTGGTTAAATTGTATTGTTGAACTATGATGACATGTATCTACAACTTGTATGACTGACTAGAAGTTCTCTTTGAAACCCGCCTGAATGTGCTTTGTCTTACCTCTTTACAAAATAACTTGCAGTTTGGAGAAAAAGACTCATAAAAACAAACAAACAAAATACCTGTGGTCCTGTGACATCTCTCCATCTATATGACTATAAACTTTATAATCTAAATCCAGTGTTATAATTATAGAAGACTCACAACAGAGCTAACTTTCAAATGTAGAAGGAAAAACACAGTAGGACCATGAGCTTGGACTCTTGGATTCACATTTTGGATAACTTCAAATTCACAGAAGATGCTTAAAGCAGCATGAAAAAAAATGCTAAAACAGCATAAAAAATTCTCAAAGTGGTCAGTCACAGAAAAGACTTGTTTGTGGACACTTCATCTATTATAAGGATTATTGGCCTTTTTGTAATACACAGAGGGTGCCAAAAAATGTATACACATTTTAAGAAAGGAAAAAACTGTAGTAAAGTTGTAATACGCAATATATACCGATAACAAAAGATGAATACAAGTCATGTGTATTCACTTTTTTTGGCAACCCCAATATTTCTATGTATGGATTATAATTTTGTATCTCCCATTCCAGCATTTTGCAAATAATGTTTCTTAGTGCACTAATTCCTTGAGGTATAAATGGGTATTTTGGAAATTATAAGTCCCTAAAACCATGCACACTATTGTATAATACCCATGCATAAGGGGTTCATAAAACACATGAACATTTTTAAGTCTATCAGCAACCCTGCACTAAGCAAGTAACTTATTTAGCTTTGAAACTATTTTCAGGAATACCTATTGACATTCTTGGAACGTATTTTTTTAATGTAATGACCTTGGAAAATACTGCCAATTTTTAAATTATTTCTGTTAGTATGTTTACTTTACAAGTTTAAAATGTATAAATATAAAGCAAAGAACAAAATGACTCAAAATTCCAGCACTCAGATAATTACTATTAACAATTAGCGAATATCTCTCTACTTTTGTAAATACACAAAAACATATAGTCTTAAAAAAGGAAACAATGACCTCTATATTTAAAATTTAAAAATGAGTTCTATCCCACCAAAATGGCTAAAATTAAAATACCAACTGTTGGTGAGGCTGTGGAGCAACAGATACTCTCACACACTACTTGTAGTATGTAGCCTAGTAATACCACTTTGGAAAATGGTTTAGTAGTATCTACTAAAACTAAATATTCACATATAATATGAACCAAAAGTTCGTCTCCTACATATTTACAAATAGAAATGCATACTTATATGCACAAGAATGTACATGGCAACACTATTGTCATAACCCCAAACTAGAAACCAAATGCCCACCAATGGTAGATTGAATATATTGTATATACAGAGTGGAACACTGTTCAGCAACGAAAATGAACAATGTACTACACCATGAATTTCACAAATGTAATGGTAAGCTAAAGAAGGCAAACAGAAAAGAATATATACTGTATGACTCCCTTTATATAAAATTTAGAAATAGGCAAAACTAATCTATGATGTTAGAAGTCAGGATGTGGTTACCTACAGGAGGAAGATTCTGGGTGCCGATAATTTCAAGTTTTTGAACTAGGTGATGAATACATGGTTATGTTCATTTTGAAAATTCATCCAGCTGTATACGTTTGAATTTTACATTTTTCTATATATTATGCTTTAAATGTTCACTTTTAAAAATGCTTTATCACCAACACTTGACAGAAATAAGGACGAGAGTGTGTGGAAAGACGGGACCATTGATGCCTCTGAGTAGATCAGCAATTTGGAGGATTTATCCTCTGAATGTGAAGTGGTAGGAATACCATTACCAATTTAGTTCACGTATGTTTTCCTTTCTATGTGTGGACAAAATGATATAAAATTGAAGAGTTCTTTCAGTAAGCACAAAATAAAACTTAAGTGATAAAAACAAGAGTGCTGTCACAGCTGAAGCTCTGCAAAATCATTAATGAAATATCTTAATTATGATGTTTACCTGTATACCTTCACTTCCTGAACTAACTTCCTCAATTTTCAAGAAAGATATAGAATTTTCTTAATACGGAGACAATAATTATCGCTATTATTTATTAGCACTTACTATATATTGGCATTGTGCTAACATTTTACTTGCATTATCTATTTTAATACCCATGAGAAATGTATGAGTTAAGAATTTTTTTCAAAAGTTCTCCAAATTATAAATGGACTATCTTCTGGTTATAAAAGCCCAATAACAAGTGTGTCCAGTAAAAAAAATGCAAACTAAACATGTCTTTTCCCCATAAATGTCACTGATCAACAAGTTGGTATGTGTCCTTCCAGACTTTTTATATGTACGTGGAAACACACTCATGCACACTGAAGAGAGCTCAGCTATTAATGGAATCATATTATACATACGTCTCTAGGAGTTGCTTTACTTTAACTGTATCTCCTGGAAATATGTCTGTGTCTGTCCATAGATCTATCTCATTCTTTTAATGAATGCAGTGATTATGTAACCATTTCACTATAAACAGGCACTCAGCCAGAAACACTATTGACTTTTTGGACAGGATAATTCTTTAAAGGCCTGTCCTATGCACTGGGGGACATTTACCAGCATTTCTGGCCTCTACCCACTAGAAGCCAGTACTGTACCACCTTCCCCCATTCCACCCACCCACCCATCCCAATAGTGACAAACAAAAATGTATCCAGAGATTTCGTCCCCTTGGAGACAAAAGTCCTTTCCCCCTATCACCATCAAGAACCACTGGTATAGAAGAATAACATATTATACTGTATGTTATTTTCAACATTGCAAAAGGGGTTCACTAAACAGCTTGATTTTATTTGTTATAAACTGTTTTACAGATGAGAAAACTGAGAGTAGGAAAGCTGACCTGCCCAAGTTCCCATTGCTATAGGTAGTAAAAGTTAGACATGAGCCCAGTTTTGTCTCCTCCAGAGTTTGTTGTTTTAATCTCCTTTCCAAATCTATAATTTTACTACCCAGCAGGTTGTTTCAGAGACCATTCTAAGGGGCATAGTCGGAACAGTGAATATCACTATTTGTTGAGAGTAAAATAAATAAATATTAATGATATCTTAGCTCTGACAAGCATCCTTCAGCTTCTTCAGACAGAACCAGGAGTTAAAACTTTTCAGCTTTCTAAAAGTGCCTATAGCAGAACAAATCATTAGTAATAAACATTTAAACTAAACAAAAAACTTTATCATTTTTTTTAAGATTTTATTGGGGAATTGGGGAAGGGGAACAGCCAAGTTGTTGTCCTTCAGTCTTAGCTGTGGAGGGCACAGCTAGCTCAGCTCCAAGTCCAGTTGCCATCCGGCCGCCCATTGGCAGCTTGCGGCCACTTAGCTCAAGGTGCTGTGTTCAATCTTAGTTGCGGGTGGGCATAGCCCACCATTCCATGCAGGAGTTGAACCAGAAACCTTGGAGGATTCTCTCACCAGCTGAGCCATCCTGCCACCCGTTGGCAGCTCAGCAGCAGCTCAGCTCGGGCGTAGCTCACTGGCCCAGGAGCAAATCGAACCAGCAACCCTGTTGCTCAGAGCTTGTGCTCTTAACCAACTGAGCCACTTGGCTGGACGTGAATTTTTTAAACAGATAGCTAATGTAGTATCACCACAGTTAATGTAATTACCTATGATGTAGTGTCCTGAGAGCTAACCTATTTTATATTGGTAGGAGGTCTAAGGTTAGGGTTCTAGATCTTCACAGGCCAGACAGCTTTGCTATCATCATTAAAGAGTACAGATGTGCACCAAGCTCCTACTGCACACAGTGAATGCTGCTAGTCCCTCATACTCCAGATTTCATCCCCAATGCTGAGCAGACTCTTGTAGCCCCCAATAGTTGATATAAGGCAAATCAAGCAACAAAGGTGAGTGAAACAAATTCACAAAATTAATATAGCTGTCAATATTGATTGAGTACTTACTATGTACCAAGTATTTAAATCAGCCTTTATCTCATTTCATTCCACAAATAGCTAAGCACCTATTATATGCCAGATGATACATCAGGTGCTATAGATACAGGAGTAAACTAGAGGCATAGAGCATACTTCTATGAAAGTGTGTGAAAGAAATTAAATAACTAGTTGTTTAAATAACTGTGCCTACTGGGGGTGGGGGTTGGGAACATAATGAGGTAGGGGATAGAGGGAAGGCTGTCCTAAAATATTTTTTATACGTATATGTTGAGCTCTGAGGGTGGAACATGAATTAACATTCAAGACTACCGTATTTGCTGGCGTATAAGACGATTTTTTGGCCCTGAAAAATATGCCTCCAAGTGGGGGGTCGTCTTATACGCCAGGTACACTTCAGATAGACTGCCCATAGTGCTTGCCCGGTGCCATAGTGGCCTCCCGATGCCCGCCCACTTCATTCCACATACCGTTCAGGCATCAGCAGCGCTGCTGGGTGTATGCTCGGCTGTTATGCGATTTTGCTGTTATGCGATTTTATCACACTCGCAAAATCGCACACAGCCAACCATACACCCAGTATGATAGCGCAAAATCGCGAATCGCGATTTATGTATATGTTTGATTACATACAGCCTTGTGACAGTTTTCCTGCATGTCATAAGCATTTGAATATAAATATAAATGTTGAAATCAAATCTGATATTGTTTTACCTTTTATTTGGTGTGTGGAAGGTGTGCGGAAGAGGGGGTAGTCTTATACGGCGAGTATATAACAAACTCTGTATTTTGAGTGGAAATGTTAGGGGGTCGTCTTATACGCCCAGTCGTCTTATACGCCGGCAAATACAGTAGCAATAGCATGTATGAAACTCAAGCAGGATGGATCATGGTACAGTTGAGGGAGTGAGAGAAAACTGTGGCCAACATCAGATCAAGCACAGCATACTAGGTCATGTTAGGGACTTCTACCGCTAGTCCTAAAATGTTCATGCAAAACCAATGAAGGATTTTTAAGCAGTGGAGTGTCATGATTACATTTGGAGTTTCCTATTCTATTTGCTCTAATATTACTATTGTTTTATTCTCACAGAAAAGGAAATCAGAGACCAAGTCTCAGAAATTAAACTAACTTGCCCACTGTAATACACTACTAGAAAAATGAGATAAAGTGGGTCAGGGTTAGTCTTGTCTCCCTCTTCCTAACAAGTAATGGTTCCTTTACAGTATTGGCCTTAAACTTATTGGGGATTATGAGACCTCTGGTTGAACAATGAACCAAGGCCTTGAAAGCTTAACAGAGGATATATGTTCTTCTTCTATTTTGTTCTATAATTCTCATAACTGTAAAATGAGAAGATTCCTCCTGAGGGATATTCTGATGTAGAATAATATGATGAATAAAGAGAGATTGCTGATAAAGTTCTAAGAACAAAAAATTCTCACTGATTCTAATATTACGTCTAGGCAACCACCATTTATAGGCTGTCATTTTAAGATCTGTCTCCCTGAACACATCATCCATAAATTCACTGCTTTCTTATCTTTTGATGGTGAAGTAACCTCCATAACAGCTGAGCTGACCCATCCCAGAAGGTCTCTGATAACCAAATGATTGTTTCACCTGATTATGGACATCTGATAATACAGAATAGTAAAAGCCTAAAGTGTTTTGCCATTACATTGGTCATGAATTTCTCTCAGGAATTTATCTTACTGCACAATTCTTGCTTTCTAATTAAGCTGTCTCCATTTTTTTCACATTTCTTATTTCTTCAATCGTCTCCAGGAACTCACCACAAATGATGTTTTTCACAGTTGTTTTTTAACTCCCTGGCCTCAATTTTACAGGTTTTATTTGTTAAATCACTTGCTTCAAAGTATAATCTCTCTGGGTCTCTAGTTTCTTCATCTTAAAATGTAAGGAATTTGGATTCTTACTCCCTTCTAGTTAAATATTTTTTTTATTTCTATTATTCTTCCCATTATTCAAATGCAAGAGTTGTAATTTGAGAAACATTACCAAGGAGTTGCATTCTCCCTGTCACAGCTTTAGAGAACCTTCTTTTCTGTAACTTGATACCAAACATTTCATATTTTGCCCACACTGTTGGCTTTTAAAAGAATGAATACAGCCAGGGTTCTTTCAACGGCACTGAATGAGAGCACCCATTGTTTACCAGTAGAGCTCAAAAATAAAATATTCTAGTTTTAAATTAGGAGAGAGAGACATGTGACTAGATCTATTTTGTGTTTGGTTTTGGTAATGTCAAAAATAGTTTTCAAAAAAAATGGCTTTTCACTGTTTTAAAAAATGTATTTTAATATCTTGCCTTTTATTAGAGTGTCTTTGTCTAAAGTTATGGGGGGTCGGGGGAAGTCCTGCTTCTGGGAAAGTATAGTTTCACCAAATTTCATCATCCAATTTATCTTTCTACTGGAGAGAGCTGAGCCTTGAGTCCCAATAAAAGAAATACATTAGTGTTTAGGGCGGTCCAGGCCCTGAATAAGCTAACCATTCAATTCACTTCTGAGGAAGAGACATCTAGACTTTCCCTATCCCTTAAAGGCCTCCACATGGGCTGGGAGAGTTTTTATTGATTTGTTTTCATTTCTGAAACTCCCTCTTTTACCCCGTGATGGATTTTTATGTTACATTTTAATCATCAGCTTAAAACAAGTCACAGAATCGCTTGCTGATAAACTTAAATTGTAAAAAAGTCAAGAATTAAAAAACAAAAAAAATCGCCATAGCCTCCAGGAACTTGCTATAATTCTATTTTCATGTCAACAGATATGTTTGGAGAGTTGTTATCTCTAGTACAAAAAACCTTTTGGAGATTGTAATAACAAAGAGTAGCAGCTACATTGGTATGATTGATTGTTAGGCCTGAATTCTATTGATATTTTCCATCTGTCTACTCAGCCTCCTTGTAGCTAGCTATTCTCTTTCCTCCTTCAACCCCAACTTCCTAGCACTAGACCTAAAGCCAAATAAATAAATAAATAAAATAAAAAATCCAGGGTTTATGCTTTCCTCCCCCAAAAGTTTGTGATTGAGAACCAAGTAGAGGAGATGCAATGGAATTATTGTTCATCAAACATAATAAAATCAGAAGCATTAAGCAAGGATCATCTATTCAAAATAGAATTTCATACCTTCTCACTGCCCTCCACGACAGTTTCAAAATTTATTTAACTAAAAATACTGCTTGGCAGTCCATATTTAGAGAGGACAGAAAATTTTCAATATCACTGCTTTAGGTAACTTGACTCAATTTTACTTTGTATTATGCTATGGTTTGAATGTTGGTATCCTCCCAAAATACATATTGAAATCCTAATGTGATGATGGTATTTGGAGGTGGGACCTTTGGAAGGTGTTTGAATCCTGAGGGCAGAGCCCTTATCAATGAGATCAATGCCCTTATAAAAGAGGCTTGACCAAAAATAGATATGATATCGCCTTGCCCTTGAGGAAGTCACAAACTAGGGTGAACAATCTACAAAACTAATTATAATCTTAATATAATCTGTTTCATAATAAAAAGACTATACAAATTACCTTGTCCCGTCCATTGGTATAGTACATATACATCAGGCATTTGAAACTATGGAAGACAAGAATAACTGCAAGGACAATGAGACTGAGTAGTTATTGGCAAGGTGCATTGATGCGCCTCAGAAATAAGGGGAATTTATGTCTGGTGCTAAGGGAAATTAACAAGGTGAGGAGGGGAGAGGCTTGATGGCTACCTGGCCCCTTTAACCATGTGAGGGCACAACAAGAAGTTGGCATTCTGCAACCCAGAAGATGGCCCTTGCTAGACACTGAATTTGCTGGCACCGTAATCCTGGATTTATCAGCCTCAGAGTGGCAAGAAATAAATGTTTGTTGTTTATAAGTCACCCAGCCTCTGGCATTTTGTTATAGCAGCTCAAACCGATGAAGACACATTACTTCTTCAGATATTTGGCTTTGTCGGGACAGACTGGTATTTTATAGAGAAGGAGGGAATGAATACAGGGAAAGAAGAGTTGGTAAAACCCTGGAGATAAATTGCCTGATTGCAAATGTTGCCTGGGGCCGGCTTTGAATGTGCAATAGTTCAAATGGGTGGAACAGTTGAATCCACTTTCTTTAACCCAGAACCTAAACTGGTCGCAGAATTCAATCTCCAGGATTCCTTCAAATCAAACACTAATCTGAAGAATACAGGTGAAACATAAGAAAAATAGAATAATAAATACCATATTCCTACTTTAGGGAACAAAGCCATTTTACATCTAAGTTATGTATGTACTATGCCATGTAGCTTATAAAGTGATATAGCTATTAAGACGATTTTAATGTGATGAAACTGATATTTGGGGAGGCCCTTAGATATGTCCATTCTCATTTAACCAATATGCATAGAGCTAAGATTCGCATATGAGTATGTCCAGCTCCCCACACCATGTTGTTTTTTTTAAACCTTAGTTTTATAAACTTAAAATTACTGTAAAGTTACACATCTAATAGTTCCCCAAGGCCCCATTTCTCCAGTCTTAAATATCCTACTCTTATCATTATAGGGTATTCATATAAACATTTAGTTAGGAAACCTCTATTTAGAATACTTAACCCAAGGAAAAGATTCAACAAAAGGCAGTATTTTATTGGCAAATCAGCCAATAAAAAGTCACTTTCAAAAAGGACTATTTTCATAGGCACTAAGAGAGCATTTTACAAGAAATATCATGACCAATCATTAATGTCTACTGTAGGCAAAATTATGAAACAGCATAACTTTGTCTTTTAAGACTTCAGCCACATCAATCCTGTACAAGGTGTGATCAAACAACATGGTGAATGTTTAAATTAAAAAAAATTATCACAGTAAAAGACACATTACCATTAATTCCCCACAACTCCCCCATCTCACCCCTCACTTCGAACACACTTATGCCATAGTTCTTGCCACTTTCTGAAACAATTCTGGAAGTCCTCTTTTGTGAGTATCTTTAGTTGCACTATCATGGCTGCCTTGATGCCCTGAATCGATTAAAAACGTTTACCTTTCATGGCCATTTTGACTTTGGGGAAGAGCCAGAAGTCACATGGTGCCAGATTTGGTGAATAAGGTGGATGAGGACACACTGTAATGTTTTTATTTGACAGAGATTGCTGTACCAGAAGCGATGTGTGACACGGGGCGTTGTCATGATGG
Organism: Hipposideros armiger; assembly: GCF_001890085.2. Taxonomy (NCBI): domain Eukaryota; kingdom Metazoa; phylum Chordata; class Mammalia; order Chiroptera; family Hipposideridae; genus Hipposideros; species Hipposideros armiger. The sequence goes on from NW_017732154.1 coordinate 466,051, forward strand.
AGGGTGAAACCATTTGCCCATTTCATGTTAATGTATTGTTCGTGATCCATGATTTACGGCACACTGTAAAACACATCTCCTCTTAACCGTAACTCACACCCAACTGACTGCATCAAAAAGTTGAAACTTGTCACACACTGTTACTAAGGTTTGAACGCACTGCTTCCCATATTGAAGATCCCTGCCATTCCTTGGGATGGCACTTGGCAGCAGCATTCACCGTATTTTGTGAGCACAGTGGAAAGGTTCCATGTCACACGCTGCTTCTGGTATGGCAATTTCCGTCCAATAAAAACATTATGGTGTGTCCTCAACCACCTTATTCACCGCATCTGACATCGTGTGACTTCTGGCTTTTCCCCCAAGTCAAAATGACCATGAAAGATAAACATTTTGAACTAATTCAGGACATCCAGGCAGCCATGATAGTGCAACTAAAGACACTCACGAAAGAGGACTTCCAGAAATTCAGAAAGAGGCAAGAATGATGATATAAGTGTGTTGAAGTGAGGGATTGTATTTTAAGGGGGATTAATGGCAATGTATCTTTTACTGTAATACAATTTTTTAAAATTTAAACATTCACCATGTTTGATCACACCTCGTATCTTATCACATCTTAAGAAGGATCTGAAAATCATTTGCATTCAGGATTAAGTGCTTCAAAATAGACAAAGAGCTTTGCTTTTTGTAGGATTTAAAGCTTCAAGGTGCTGCTGAGGTCTTAGACCTTTCTATACATTTACAGGTATTATGAAACTTTAAGAATGGAAGCATCTTCTGAAATTATTTGACACAGAAATCTTTTTTCTCCACATAAAGTCTCAAGGAATGCACTTTGGGAAATGCTGGCTCACAGGTTACCAGCCAAGTTTTCCCTATAACTACAACAGCTGAATTTTCCTCTAGGTGTCCTTCATGAGTAAAACTTCTTTAAGAAGCATCTGGAGAGCTGAAAGATGTGGGCACCAAGCTGCCATCCCCACTCCCTTGGTTGGGATACAGAAGGGCCTGAGGTGAGCATCAGGAATGCATACAACAAGCACCCCAGACAATTCCAACACAAGTGTTCCTTGAACTCCGCTCTGAAGCAGTGAACTAGAGGAAGAAGCCGGAAATAAATGCACATGGCAGTATAGGAATAATTGCTGGGATTTTATGGAATCTCTGGTAGTCGCAGGACTCAAAATTGAAGGTGAGTCATCTTGTTTATAAGAAAAATCTATGCTTAACCATTTTGCAATATCATCTTTTGACTTATTCTTACTCTCATTAAAAATCAGGCTTTAGGGCCATCCAAGTGGCTCAGTTGGTTAACAGTTTGCTTATGAGCACAAGCTCTGAGCAACAGGGTCGCTGGTTCAATTCCCACATGGGCCAGCGAGCCACACCATAGCTGAGCTGCTCCTGAGCTGCCAACAGATGGCAGGATGGTTCAGTTGGTGAGAGCACGTGCTCCTAATGACAAGATTGCTTGTTCGATGGTGGGCTACACCCACCCGCGGCTGGGACTGAACTCGGCACCTTGAGTTGAGCTGCTGCCCGGATGGCTCAGTGGATAGAGCATGCGCTCTTAACAGCAAGGTTGACAGTTTAACTCCTGCATTAGAAAAAAAAAAATCAGGCTTTAAGCAAGTCTCTATTTTTAACTCAAACATTAAAAATAGGATGAGTAATAAAGAACGTTAGGATGTACAGGCATACCTTGGAGATATTGCGGATTCGTTTCCAGACTACTGCAATAAAGCGAGTTGTAATCCTTTTGTTCGCAGAGGCTCATGCCTTTAATTTGTAAAAAAACACAACATCTGTGAAGCACAATACAAGGAGGCATGGCTGTAATAAAATTAAGTAAAAGCTATAGTTTAAATGATTTTCAACTTTTCTTAACTTAGAGTTGTAGAGGTGTTCTTCAATAATGCATTACAATTAAAATAATTTCAATTAGGCTCAATATTGGGTTAGAGTAGAGAGAGCTACGGGTTAGGATTAAAGTTTAAAAACAGCTAAAAATATATTGAGGCTAGGCCTTAAATAATCAACCAACTTACAAGTATTTATTGAACACCAACCACATAATCATCATTATGTAGGCACCATGGAGAGGAGAACAAATTTAAAACATTGTCCTTGGTTCCAAGGATACTATAAATATGGAGAGACAGGGCATTTAATAATAAATGAGAATCATTTATTCATTCAACAAACATTTACTGAGTGCCTACTAGGCTGAAGACTGGTGAGTATGAAAGAATAGTTATTTTGTATTTGTTTTATTATTCTTTATGCCTTTTTATATGTCTGAGTAGTTTATGATACATGATTTTAAAGCAGTCGTTAAATTGTTCAGTTTTAGTGTTGGTTGGTTACTAACAACTGCTAATATTATTGACTTTAGATTTTGGAAAAGAACTATAGCACTCAAGGCCAAGTTAAAATTAAAGCTATCAGAAATTATGCCTTCAAACTGATCCTAAAGTAAAAAAACCCAATAACTATTGGATCATCAGGAAAGTCATGACGCATTTTTGCATTGAAAAACATAGAAAAATACGTCATGACTTTTCCGATGACCCAATACTTCTTGCTTTTAATTACCTGTATTTACCTTTTCTTTCAAGGTGCCTTTAGTATGAACTGAATTTCATTCATTGCAGTGCTTAATGACCATACTGCATGGTGTTTGTACGACTTTTACACACATTGTATCTTGGTCTCTGAATTGAGCCAAGAAGATGGTCCCTACCATTTGCCTCTTTGTATTCCCAGCATGGAGCACCATGTCCTCATGATTGCTTGTAATGATTTGTTCAAATATAAAATATCCTGGTTATAAAAACAGTATAATTGGACAGTGTACTACTGAGACTATGGGCTTGCCACATTATTTCAGTCTTTTACTGAACAGAGTTGTTTCTAAAACTGCGGGTGATGCCCTAGTCAAAAAAAGACACAGTGACATAATGGAATTACGCTGTTTTACTGAGAAAGGTGATGGTAACAGGTTTTCCTGATAAAGAATGATTAGATTTGTGGACCATTTAAGTGCATATACTTGCCCAGCAGAAATGTAATTGAATATGTTGGTCAGCCAAGCTCCCTGGGCAATGTTGGGCTGTGTATATGCTAATCCCAAAGCAAAATCTCTGCCCAGTGGACTCTGCTCAGTGGAAACTTCGAATTCAGAGCAAATGGGTGTGTATGTGGTGGTGGGGTGTGTGTGTGGGGGGGTAGGTGCCATTTAACTAAAAAGAAAGAGGATAACAATTTTAATGCACTTAGCTTAACTTTTGTGTTTAGAAAGTACTATAAACTGATCATGGGAAGTATTTTTCCTTCAAAGTTTAATGTATAAATGTAGCTGCATTTATATCCCAGCCTCTAGAAACTGCATCAGTTGTTGACCTGTTTTGTCAAGCATATCTGATAACTGGTACCTACCTTCTTTACTTTCACCCCATCGGATGACTGCTTGCATCTTCAAGTCCTTCTCCATCCTCATCAGACCAATAGCTTCTTGCTTCCACACCTCCTTTTAACCTCTTCAACTCCCCCCCCACACACACACACCCTGGGCCTTTTTCCTTCTATTGAACTCACCTGGCAAAACTCCAGCCCAGACTCCGACTTTCTCTGAGCTCCACTCTGACAGCAGGGCTGCTGAGCACTACTGGAGAAAATCGCAAAAACTGCTTTCTACTCGAAGGACGATCATCAGAATCACCTGGGAGCTTATAGGAGCTGCAGAATCTCAGCTCTGCCCCAGGTCTGCAGAATCAGAACCTGCATTTTAACAAGATTCCGCAGTGATTCCTAGGCACATTAAAATTGGCAGGCATGGACAAAAACCACCGGTGTGCATGGCCTCCAGTCACACCTGGCTTCGGCCATCTCTGGACACCCTAGGCACATTCCCCTAGGCAGCATTACCCTATTCCCCAGAGCTCTGGCTTCAAACCTGATACAGTTGCTCCCCCCCCCTCCATTATCTGCAGAAGATATGTTCCAAGACCCCCAATGGAAGCCTGAAACCACAAATGGTACCAAACCCTATATGCATTATGTTTTTTCCTATACATACATACATACCTATGATAAAGCTTAAGTTATAAATTAGGCACAGTAAGATATTAACAACTAGTAATAAAATGGAATAATTGTAACAATATACTGTCATAAAAGTTATGTAAATGCGGTCTCTTCCTTCTCTTTCAAAATGTCTTATTTTAGTGTACTCACCTTTTCACTTAATTAAAGCACTTTATGGCTTCTCTTTGGCATATCTGAATTGCCAGCATCACTATTCTTGCGCTTTGGGGCCATTATTAATTAAAATAAGGGTTACTTGCACACAAGCACTCTGATCCCTCAACAGTCGATCCGATATGGAGCTGGCTCCTAAGAAACTAATGGGCAGGGAGCGTAAACAACGGGGACACGCTGATAGGACGATTCACCTCTCCCGAGAGACAGCATGAGATTTCCTCAATGCTACTCAGAGCTGCGCTAAATTTATGAATTGTTTATTTCTGGGATTTTCCATTTACTATTTCTGGACCCCGGTTGACTGCAGGTAACTGAAACTCTAATTCAGCATGAAACCATAGAAAGTGAAACCACGATTAAGGAGAAACTGCTGCACGCTCTTTGGAAATCCACCCATTACTTTTCCCCTCTTGTAGGCAAATAGCATTCTCTTCTTATATTGGAAAAAAATAAATAAATACAAGGCCTCAGGCAGGAATTCCGCCATTGCTGGCCTCATAACCTGAATCCCAACACGATTTTGTTTACCTCTCTCCCTGTTCTTTCCTCTTCTCAACAATAGATTGTGGTCAGATCTTCATCTGTTCCCTCAAATTCATCTTTTCCCTCCACCTCCTGGATTTCACTCCATCAACAGACAAATTTTTAAATTATTATTATTAGTCTCAGGTGTACATAACAATGCAATAGTTATCCTTTTCACCCCTCAAAAAAAACAACCCTCCTCCCCCATCCACTACCCTCCCACCCCCGATATCATGCTTATCTATTACAATTCCATTGACTCCATTCCCACTCTGTACTCCATGTCCTGTGACTATATGTATATACAATTATAGTTGCCATACAATGCTATTCAACATCAGCTTCAGAAATACAGTGTAGTGGGCCGGCGGAGTGGCACAATGGTTAAGAACTCGCTTGGGATGCCAGAGGGCCCCAGTTCGGATCCCACATATGAGGGCCAGTGACACTGCCCTCCACAGCTAAGATGCTGAACAACAGCTCAACCTGGAGCTGGGCTGCCATGAGTCGCCGGCGATGGCATAGGCTGCAGCCCCTTTGGCAGTGGGTTGCCATGGGCTACCGTGTGTAGCCAGCAGCCAGCGTGAGCAGCCAGCAGCCACAGTGAGCGGCCGTCCAGAAGCCGGCGACTGATCTGCCTCACCAGGGAAGAGCGCAATGATGGTGCCAACTTGGGCCAGTGAAGCAACGTCCTCCATAACTAGACTGAAGAACAAAACAACAGCAACTTGTCTGTTCCCCTTCCTCCAGTTCCCCAGCACTGTTCCCATCCCCCCAATTCCCCAATAAAAATCTTTAAAAAAAAAAAAAAGAAATACAGTGTGGTGGTCAGGCCTCTACACCGACTATGAAGTGGTCTCCCTAACAAGACATGAGTCCATCTGGCCCCCTAAAAAATATTTACAACATTATTGATTATATTCCCCAGACTGTCTTTTCTATCCCTGAGGACATATTGTAGTTAGCAATTTGTATTGTCTCGTCCCTTCCCCTTCTCCTTCGTCCCCACCCCCTCCCAACTAGCAACCCTCAGACAAATTTAATCTATCCTCATTTGAACATTCTTCTGTTACCACCTCAACTAAATCTATTCTTCCATCACCAGGCCCTACCCTCACATCTCACCTCTGGTTCAATCCCTAGCGCACTGCAGGCTGGTTACTCCCTTCAGCATCCCAGGGACTCTGCTCTAAGGACCCAGCCTCACTTTGTAGCATTTGCCTCTGTTTGTCATTCTCTCATTGGGACCCGCTCTGTCGTCTGCCTCCAGGTGACCCCCCCACTGGTTGTATGTTTCAGTCTCTCACTATTCCTTCTGCGTATCCTTAATAGACCCACTTGCCTTTATCTGTACCTCAAGATGGGTGTTCCCCGATGTATCACCTTGACTTTCCCCTTTTCTCATTCCTCACTGCCTGATCTCATCCACTCTCGTGTTGTACATATGCCGATGATTCCTGATCCATAGCCCAGACTTCTCTAATGAACCGGAATTATTCAATTGCACGGGTACTCCACTTAGACAACTCCAATTCAGCACGTCCCAAACTGATTTCATGTGTCCAATAATTACTTATTGAGCATCTACCACGACCCAATTCTAGTTGCTGGAGATATAGTAATAATTAAGCATACCTTCTTCCCTGCATCTCAAGTTTACATGAGGGGGCGTATAGACTATAAACAAACAAATAGACATTGGATCATGGTAAGAGTATGAGAAAAATAAAGGCAAGTAAGGAAGAGAAAGGATGCTGCAGCCAAGAGAATGGGAGGTGTGTTCTTTTATTTGTGGTGGCCAGGAAGGGCCCCTCTGATAAGCTAGCATTTGAGTAGAAACCTAAAGAAAGTGAGGCAATGAGCCACGGGGAGGGGAGGAATTGATGTTGCGGGAACAAATGTGAAAAGCCTGGAAGCGGAAGTGTGTTGATGTGTTCCAGAAAGAGCCAGGCTCCAGCAACACGATGGAAGGAAGGAGGTGGAAGGTGAGTCTGTAGAAGCAGCAGTGGCCAGGTGGTACAGGGTCCAGTACGCCATGGGAAGGACCTCCTTTGTACTTAAAGAAGTGGGAGCCACTTGAGTTCTGAGCAGGAGAGTGGCATGTTCTAACTTGATATATATCCACTCAGACTCCACCCTCCCCAGCCTGCTCTTCTCTTTATTCTCCATCTCGGTGAAAGGCCCTTCCATCATCTGGACTCCTACAGTTCCTGTTCTCTTTGTTAAGGTTCACAGAAACCCCCCTACCCTCAATAAAAGACCCTAGTTTAAAATACGCCATTAGCCTGGATAAGGAGTCCTGGTGGCTAACAGCTCATGGCCTATAATGCCATAACCATAGTTTTAAAATTGTTTCCAAATCTAACAAGTAATAAAAGTATTCCAATTTAACGATTGCTTAAAAAAGAAAGAAAGAAAATATAGAACTTATATTAGAATCAAAATAACAGAGGTCTTAAAGATAGTTGGTCTTTCGGTATTGTGAAAACATATTTGTCACAAAGCGGTGAATTTCCTGAGCTGTTACAGATCCAGCAGGACGTGGACATGAAGTACACAAATTATCCTTTAACGGAAGAGGAAACAGAAGCCGGAATGGAGTCACCTGGTTCAGATCGTACAGCTCTCAGGGACGTAAACAATCCCTTGGCTCCTTGTTTTTTCCACTTTGACGTATCCCTGCAAAAAAGCCAAACCTGAACAGGTGCACTTTTATTTTTTGACAATCTTTGCTGAAGAAGGAAAAACCAAATCATCATGGTGTTCTTTTTTAGTGACAATGGCAAGGCATGGCGATTGAAGAGGCGAGGTCGGGGCGTGCTGCAAGGCCCTTGGAACCGTACTCAGCGAAGTGCGCTAGAGGGTGCAATCGCGGTAGTCAAGTCACAAGATGGAACCTGCCCCACAACTCGAAACCTTCTCTTACAGTTCAGCCCTTCAGGCAAGTTTTAATCACACCTGATCTTATAGTTCTCTCCTGGCTCTAGCATATGATTTTTCCCCATTCAATATGACGTTAATTTTATATCAATCCCAGAGGAAATCAACGGTCTTCTTTTTGGCCCCTTTTCCAAAGGTATACATTCAGGATAGTGCTTTAAATTCAAATTACATGGTAGGAGGGGGTGTGTGCAGTGCACAGACATTTAGGAGTGTACACATCCCAGGGAGACCGGTTATTCAAGAAATGTTTACAATATCTCAGTGCCTATAAAGAAAACAGTACACCCAAGCCTTATTTATCTAAATAACTCTCCGTATCCCAGGTCCATATCTGGCATCATTAATGATGCCTAATAAATGAATGAGCATGTCCCATCCAGAAACCTTGAACTTCCACACACAGTGACTTAGATCATAATGTTACTAATGAAAGCCTGAGACAATGTCAGCCGCACTTTCAATGCCTTAGCCTCTAATTAGCTTTAGATGAGAGGAAGAGGTGAAGGACTCCGGGTTCTTGGCTTTTGATCTCTTGGCTTTTTTCCCCCCTCCAACTACCATAGGGTTTTGAAGATGAAGGAAGATGTGGATTTGAGAGAATAGATGAATTCTCTTTGAGGCTTTTAAGTGAATATCTTCTCTAACTATGAGGAGGTGGGTCTGGAACTCAGGACAGAGGCTTGAGCTGCAGATAAAAATTTGCAACATGCCAGCACATGTTTACTGGGTAAAGCCATGCAGGTAAATACACTGGCTCAGGAAGAGCATGCAAAGTGGGAAGAGGCTGGAAGGCAATGAGTTTCGTCAGCAGCGTGACAAATCCCAGGTATGCAGGGGAAATACAGCATGAGTGATGGGGGTTGGTGGCGTGAGTGAGGCAGGAGTTGAAATGATTCAACCCTGAGTCTAGGCTAAGAGGGGAAGGAAGCAAAACCATGGGCAGGCTGAGAGGATTGTTGAAAAAGAAGAGGTCAAATTAGCTGTAGCTATAAAACTTACTAGCTGTGTAACCTTGAACCTGTCATTTAACATCCCTATCAAAATGTCCACCCCACGCTCAACTGTGTCAAGGTTCTAGCCTCTGCTTTTTCAAAGGACAAATAAGCTATCTGATTCACATAGTAAGAGTGTTCCTTAAAACACAGTGCCTTAACCCAAACAAGTAACTCTCGCTAGCGGTAGAAAGTCAGGCCATTTGAAAAGAATGGGAGAAGGGGAGAGGGGAGAAAATATTCCAGAATGTGGGTAATCTTTCTATCTCCCTGTTGACAAAGTAAATTACACACAAGTAAATCCAGTCTTGACGGGCTCACTTATACACATCAAGTTGCATGCTTCCTTTTTATAACATGCCTTGCACAAAACCTAGGAATTGTGAGATACACATTTCTGGCAGCAGCAACAAGCAGAGGCCCCATACTCCCATAAACTCTACATTCTTCTTCCAGCTGCATGCCAGACCAACAATAACCAAACTATACTACTCCCTCAGGACAAGCAGGAATGTGAAAATAGAGCAGAACTGAAATCTATTAAGATTCATATCCACCGGAGTTTTTATGAGGCTAACAAAGGACGTTGGAAGAAACTAAGACCAAATGTAGCACCATCCCCCATCTTTAAATTGCTTAGCGGTTGAATCAAAGTGCTTGAGTTAATTAGAATTTCCTTTCTGGGGAAGAGAACACAGTTCAACAAAGCTATTAGCTGTTTGGATATTGGGAGAGAAACCCAGGAATATATGCATATTATGCTTTAGAGAAAAACCCACTCATGAATTGAATCCTGAAAACCTCAAAACCCCAATTTATTTAGTCATGGACTCTGTTCTTAAAATGCTGTGAACACTGCAAAAGGAGAAACAAAAGTAAAGCCATATTTCCTGCTCTTAAAAACTAAAGCGTCTATCCTAGATGTTTGTCTGCACGCTGCTCCAACCTCTACTAGGACTCTCCAGAGCTAGAATGCAAAGTTTTTCATATTGTTTTTGTTGTTGTTGTTTGTTTTTTTTAACTTTTAAAACACTTCAAAAGCCTTTTAAAAGAGAATGATAATCATAAAATATTTCTGAATTGTAGAAATAAGATGCTTCAGCTTGTGGTGCTTCGAAAGGTACCCGACTGGCAGTTTGTCAGTGGTCAACTTTATGTAGTTAATAACCAAAATACCCAAATCTGAGTGATGCAGGCTTTCTGGAATTTCCAGCACCATTCTGTGTTGGTATAACAAAAACCCTCTCTGGTTCTGAGAGCTTCCAGGCTATGTGTGCCCTGGGAAGGGAGTGCTGTGGTCTGAATGTTTGCATCGCCCCAAAATTCATATGTTGAAATCCTAATGTCCATGTGATAGTTTAGGGGGTGAGGCCTTTGGGAGGTTCCACCCTCATGATTGGGATTAGTGCTGATATAAAAGAGGCTCCAGAGGGATCCCCAGCCCTTCCACCTTGGGAAGATACAAACAGAGAAGAGCAGTCTGCAACCTAGAAAAAGGCCCTCACGTGGCCATGCTGGCATTGACTTCCAGCCTCCAGAACTGCGAGCAATAAATGTCTGTTGTTTATAAGCCACTCAGTCTGTGGTATTTTGATGCAGGGGCCCAAAAGGACTAAGACAGAGAGGGAAGTTAAAATTTTGAAGAGGAAGGCCCAGATTGTATGTGGTATTGGGAGGAGGTGGTGGTTATGGGTAGATGTATTTATTTCTACATACCAAATATTAGCATAGACTTGGCAAATGTTTCCATAAATTAAAGGAATTCATTCTAGTTCCCATTTTGCTGTTAACTTATTGTGTGAATTCCCAGCAAGTGATTCTGCTTGAGTCCCAGGTTTTTCCATCCGCAAAGTAGGAGCACCCCTGAGATAATGCCTAGGAACAAATTGATAAACTCTAAAGCTCTATGCACATGAAAGGTTGTCTCTTTCGCTTCTTTTAAAATACCAGCAGATTAAACGTTCAGTGTCAAAAACACTGCCCATAAGCTCAATGATTTTCTTCTAGTCAAAAAGCTTCTTGAGCTGGTAAAACTACATATTCTTCCCCATAGGCTTATGCTAATTACATTTACAATTTTAGAAAACTGGTGAAATGTCTTGTCTTTTGGAATTGAACCTTATTATTATTTTTTAAATCATGTTTGTCTTGCTTTTATTTTTTTTATTTTATTTTTTTTATTTATTTATTTTTAAAGATTTTTATTGGGGAATTGCGGGGATGGGAACAGTGCTGGGGAATTGGGGGAAGGGGAACAGACAAGTTGCTGTCGTTTTGTTCTTCAGTCTAGTTGTGGAGGACGTTGCTTCACTGGCCCAAGTTGGCACCATCATTGCGCTCTTCCCGGGCGAGGCAGATCAGTCACCGGCTTCTGGACGGCCGCTCACTGCGGCTGCTGGCCGCTCACTGCGGCTGGGTGCTGGCCGCTCACTGCGGCTGGGTGCTGGCTACACACGGTAGCCCATGGCAACCCACTGCCACAGGGGCTGCAGCCCACGCCGTCGCCGGCGACCCACGGCAGCCCAGCTCCAGGTTGAGCTGTTGTTCAGCATCTTAGCTGTGGAGGGCAGTGTCACTGGCCCTCATATGTGGGATCCGAACCGGGGCCCTCTGGCATTCCAAGCGAGTTCTTAACCATTGCGCCACCCGGCCGGCCATGTTTGTCTTGCTTTTAAATAAGATGTGCTTTCCAGACTGCTCCACAAAAACTCATTTTCATGCATAGTGTAGTAACGATATTTCCACTGCTGATTCTAAGTTTTGACAACAACTGTAACTACATTTGCTACTGCTAATCTATTACTGTTATTAATTGAATACTTACTCTGGCCCAAGCCCTATGCTTTGTATATATACATATTCTCTTTAAGCTATCTAACAACTCAGTAGGGAAAATATTATTCCTTTTCCACACATGTAAAAAGAGGCTTTGAATTCTAAGCGACTTCATCCAATTAAGAAATAATAGAACCAAGATTTGGCCAGGTCTGGCTTTTTTAAAAGTCCCTGGTCTTTCCACCAGGTCAATGAACAGACTTCAGAATGGGCTTACGGAACACAACCCATTGGTAAACTAGAGCCCGTATTTATGAATAGCAAAACCACTGATTCATTAAAAAAGAAGAAGAAAAGCTAAAAAACCCTTGTAATATATAACTTTTCCAAAAATCTCTGCAAAACATGTCTCAAATTACTGACTTAATGCTCTTCATTGTTTGGTACAAGCAGAATCAAATCATAATAGTCACTTTTGAAATTTTCTAATTCAAATAGCAAAACAGCCTTGATAATACTAAAATACACTAGAAAAGGCCTCTGAAATAAGCAATGCTCCCCGTGTAAAAATAATCATTAAAAGATTTAAAAAATAATGCCCACTATGATGCACACAAAGGGAATCCCTGCATCTTTCACGCATTACATCATATATTCCTGCTGATTTCCACTTCAGCAGGGAATAACTTGTTTAGAAATCACTGTTGAGTCTTTTCAGATTCTGCTATGGGTGTTGTCTTGTACTTAAGAATGACTAACTTCTTTTAGTACTATCACACTGGCTGGAGGCAAGATTGTCAAGAAACATGTAGTAGAACTTGGCTTGAAGCCCTTTGAACAGGTAATTACTCTTTAAATTTGCAATCTACACAATAGCAGTTTACAGTAGCAGCATCATTCCAGCACACTGAGAGAAACGTTAAACTTAACTTATTGGCAAGAATAGTCTACCACAGCTTAAAAGAGCAATACACATTTTAAATAACTTGGAAACATAAGCTAACTTCCCACATTTCTTCCCAGTCGGCTCGGAACACAGGCAACTTGACACTCAGGCTACACTTAGAAAGTTTAGAGTGTGCAATCAGAAAGGCTAAAAGAGCTTTTGACCAGGAACCAAAGAAATATGCATATTACAGTCAATTATTCTGGGGTTAATTATACAGCATCCTCCAACATTAGCCAGAATAGATCTGGCTAATCTACTTCATTTCCCTCATTTGCAGCCACAGATCAGCAAGCTGTACTTTTTTCAGGAGTACTGATACACATTAAGCTAAGAGAAAAATAAAACTCTTCTATAAGCTAGTAGTGAGGGTTCTAAAACCTAGCTCTGGTGAAGAATAGCAATCGTTATCAACTGGGATCATTGAGGAAAGACGATAGATACTCCAGAATCACCCATAGGAACTGTTTCAATCAATTCACAAGTTTTGTTCAGTTTGTGTTCTTTGATTACACGTGTCATTTTGAGCTGGGCTATATACACTTCATCTAAACTTCTTATTAAGCCTTGGTTCAAGTTAAATTACCACAATTCTGGAAATCTTAAATGGGGACATGGGGAAGAACAGAAAGCACTTCCATGCAAAATACAAACATTTAACATTTCATGTAAAACTTCTCTTCAATATATAATGATTAAACGCCCACAAGCTCAATGCATTCAACTGATTTACAAACATTTATGCGGTAGCCAAAAACCCTAACGTTACAATCCTGTTTAGAGATGGTCTTCCTCCTGAGCAGCTCACAGTCATGATTGACAGGTTGGCTGGGTCTAAAAATAAAAGAATGGGAAGAAGGGTTGTGCATACACAGGGATGTGGAAAATAATGAGGCTGATTTGCAAGTGAGGATTATGAAAATCAGTTTCTTCACCTTAAAGACACACATTGTGAATGATTCAAATTTTAATGAAGCACCAGTTAGATGGTGACTCCAAATTATTTCACAAGATAGAAGTGTATTTAAAGCTTTCATCTCCTTAGTTTATTTCACTGTCAACAATCATTTTCCAATGCCAAGGTGTATTTAATTGTTGTAAATGAAAGGAGCCTGAAAGAAGTATAGTACCACAGTTACGAGTTCAAGCTTAGTGGATTACATGTTTAGGCTAAAACAAAACTGAAACCTCACATTTTGGAAATGAATCCGTGAGTTAGCTCACAAAGCATTCAACGTTTCTTTAAAACCTACTATGTGCCAGGAATTAAACTCATGGGGAATCAAGGTCAAGTTAGGACTAGGGATTGGTCTGACGAGATGAACATGCTAAAAAGATCACATAACATGTTAGCAGTGATATATGAAATATATTGGGAAAGGGAACTACCAGAGGCACCGAAACCAGTTAGGAAGGATGAGGGTTTAGATCATGTAGTGGGATTAGAAAGGAATGGATGGACGACAGAAATATTTTAAAGGAATAATCAGCAAGAAGGACTTGATCAAGTTTCATGACATTAAGGTGGCATTATTGACAGAAATAAAAAAGATAGAAAAGGGAATCATTGGAGATGAGTTAGATTTTGGGTTGGTGTGGAATACCTACAATTTATGGTGATGGTGGCTCATCTAAATGGTCGCTGTATCAATTAATTAACTATAAGAATCCAAAGTATGTGTAATTTCTTCCTAATGTTGCCTGCCATAATTTATGCAGTGATTAGTTTTGAAAGAAGCAATCTACTACAGTTATATATTTTACACATTTACCTTCTATTAATTTATAATAGTCAGGTATACCATCTACTGCCGAAAGCTGGGATTTAACTGCATCTTTGAAACCTTTCTTCTACAATGAACATTGTCTACATCTTACTGGTCAACAGGTTCAAGCTTTGCCCATGTTGGCAACTTGTCAGGACATTGGGGGCTACACCTGTCTCACATAATGCTGAGTTAATCCCAGTCTGCCATTATCTTGAACACAGCTCTCAGCGGCCTGTGTATTCAGCTTAATGTAGATCTCTAAATTCTGGAAATTGAAGCCTCCACATCTATGCTTTCTTGTAAAAAGGCTGCAGCTTCAGGACCACAGGCCTATGCTTAGCTATTAGGCCTTATTTTAATCTCACTTCCTCTGCAAAATTATTGTCATCCTGCAATACCAAATATATTTGCCTCAGATTATGAAAGCCCTTTCCAATTCACAATATTTACTTAATCTTTATGTTACATGGGGATTAAGCAAATACAATTGTGTCTTGTTTTTTAAGCACACGATAAATAGGAAATCAAGGCTAGAACATGGTATGTTTGATGTTCAATATGTTTAGACTAGTTAATAAATTCAAGATGCAAATTTAAAGAACATCTCTGTACCAACTATATAGGTACCACAAAATCTGGCTGATTTAATTTATATTAGATTAAAACAAAAATGTCTTTTTAAAATCTTTGCTTAAATGTTTACTCCCGAAAAAGTATTAGTGGTATGCTGAGGAGTCAAATACTTCCTTGAAGACTGGGCTGGTATTCCCACTATGGTACTTGGCATATAGGAGGTATCCAGCAATGACAGAAGGAGGACAGGAGGAATTAAATGCCTTGGTAATGGTCATAATGGATTTGTCACATCACTAAGAAGTTATTAAACAAAGTCTGGGAAACTAGACTGAATCTGTATTATCTCAGGACACGTTGTGGGTATTTTGATTAAAAAAAAAAAATATATATATATATATATATATATATATTTGCTAAGAGCTGCCTTTTCTTGTCATTTACCTCTTTCTCTTAAAAAGCTTGGTAAAAACCAAACCAAAACAACAAACTAATCAAACCACTAAAAATCCAACAAGAGATTGGTTTGCTTCAAATTAAAATGTATCTATACAATAATAAAAATAATGAAAAGCACATTATGGTTCACACACATATTTAAATTACAAAACATGTATAGTGCAATTCTACTTTTGAAAAAAAATAGATATATAAACTTTAAATATGTATCTTTATTTATATAAAGACAAATATCTGAATCTAAACAGTGGTTATCTCTGAGTAATGGGATTACAGGTGATTTGTAATTTTTACTAATCTGCATTTTAATTTTTTATGTTGTAAATTTATAAAATAATAAAAAGTTATAAGAAAAACAATTTTAATTGCTTTCAAGTTAATAAAATATTATTGCATGCTATTAAATTTCCTCAACAGCTCTGATTTTCTTGCTACATTTTTGAAAATGAAAACTGCAAATTTACTAAACGATGTTAAAGGTAAAGCAAAATCATGAATGACTAGAAAGGTATATAAGCAGGAGTCGCCAAGGCCAAAATTCTAGACTGAGGTATGAGTTGGCCTCTGTGGCCCTCTGGGGAGAGAGAAGATTCATCATAATGACCAGTACCATGCGTTGAGTCTTATTATATATTCAAGCATCATGTTAATGCCTTATATGAAATATCTCTAATTCTTACTACATTCTTGAAAAGTTGGAATTATTATCCCCATATATTGTACAATAATACAGGCTCAGAAGGAACTTACTTGAAGCTACACAACTATTTAACAAAGGGGCTACACTACAGCTGACAAGGTACTAGTGAAACCATAGCAAGGAAGCAAATTTGGTCCAGGTCAAGATGGAGAGATGCATCTAGAAGGTATCAAAACACTGAGTTTCACAGCAGTATTCTGCCTAATCGATGTTGGTTCAACACCACTCGGCCAATAACTGGCTCTTCAACAGGTGGGGCCACAGTGAACATTATGAACACAACAGGTTCTGGGAGAGTGAAGTATTTGGTATGGACAAAAGGTGCATTGGATTTATCCTGAGGACACAAAAATGTATGGGCAACCAGTGTGACAGAAAGGAATTGTGCAAAATCCACAGCCTCTCTAAGTTATTCAATGCTTACCACAAGAGATGGCAATGGATGGTAGTGTGTCCTCTTCGTAACCATCATCTGTCAGGTAGAGGTGAGTGCAGACAATAAAGCCACATCAAATTGCCAGTCATTTCACTCAGAGGCTGGGCTGTCAGCTAGGTTCATTCGCTAAGCAATCCACTACTGGTTCATCAGCCTAATTTTGGGTCTTGGCAAAATAACAATCAAGTATCTTTTTCTTTGGAATTTACCACTATCTAAATATGTGTGTGTTTATCTTGCGTAAAATCCATTTTCCTCTCTACAATAGAAATTCCATGAGACCAAGGAGTGTTGTCTGTTTTATTTGTTGCTGTCTGTATTCCCCATGCCTAAAACAATTCCTAACACAGAGTAGTCTGTCAATAATATTTATTGAATGACTGAATCAACCATATCATGCACATCAAGATAGCTCATACAGTTTTTAACAGGAAGGTTGCCATCGTGGAGACTGGGCTGCGTTTGAGAATGGCAATGGGACATCTGCATGGACACTGCCGTTGTGTGGCTGGACACATGGAGCTCAAGCATCTCTGAGATGTCAGGATAAGGTCCAACTGTGAGAGTCATCTATGTCTCGGTTGATGTGAAACTATGAGATATGTTCAGTTTTATAAGAGAAATAGTGAAATTAATGGAGCTTTGGGAAAGGATCTCTTTGGCAAAGGAGAACTGAAAGATGGATAAGAATTGACCATGACCAAAAAAAAAAAGTTTTCAGAAAGATGTGGCACATACCAGTGATTAATTCAACCATAGATTTTAATTTAGATAATATTAATATCATTTTCAAAGATGAGTACTTATTTTACTGATTAGGGTAAAAGAAAATCAATTTGGATTATGCTGAGAGATCCAGTCAGAAAAGGAATCAGAAAGCAGTTTGAGAGAGCAAGTCCCAGTGACTAAGGGAGAATGAAAAGATAGCCATTTATCTGAGACTACTACGTAAAGAGAAACATCAAGAAGAGTTCAGAAGCAGATCTTCATTGACATCTCATAAGTTTATTCAAGAGTCCACAGCACAGTGGGTGCAAAGCTTTTTAAAATGTGTCCAGGACAAAACTTCTAAATATACTCCCAAAGAGTAGCAGTTCCCTGTAGAGGTAGCAAACACACTTTGGGCTCCTTTTATTCTGTAGTTTATCTGCTTATTCTTTGTTGCCTCTTACTATGCCTCTTCTGGGTTCTGTGCTGGGTATGGGAGAGGCAACGAAAAAGAATGGGACATAGTTCCTTGCATTAAGGGAGTTGCCATCTTGTGTTTTCAACTGACAAGAGAGGTAAAAGACAATCTGAAGTGGGTTCAAAGTGAAATAGGATGCGAAGAAATGGGCTCAGTTAATTTAAAGCACCATTTTTCGTTCTTTCCCTCTCCTTTCTCACTCCTCCTCTGGAGGTAACCTTGGTCTGCTCTAAGAGTTGAGATAAGAGAACCAGAAAAACATTATATATTTTCCATTCAATTAAAGAAATAGCAGCTAGCACATAATGGTGCAAGGAGAAACAACAAAATAAAACAACCCCACATTAGTCAAATCTTGGTAAAAATGAGAATGAGACCGTTGAGCATAGTAGAGGCTTCCAAACACTAAGCACTGGGCAAGTAATTGCTAAGCTGTGGTGTGACCTTGGGCCAATATTTTAACCTCTCTGACTTTCAATTGCCTCGTCATAAAAATGAAAGCATCAGGTTAGGACAGTAGTTCTCAAGTGTTTCTCCATTTAAGAATCAGGGACTTGTTAATAAACCAAATTCCCTAGCCTCAACCTAAGAACTTTGACTTAAAATCTCCTGTGTAGAGCCCAGGGATATGCATTTTAAGAGAACCCCTGATGGTATAATCCAGCCCTCACTCTGGGGAACCCTGCCTGAAAGGCTCTATGCTCTGAGGTATTATCCTTACAAAAGGGAAATAGCAGAAATATTACATACACGGCTTGTAATTTCTTTTCTTTCTGTTTCTATTTATGTATCCCCATTGTAATGCATTTGCAAGTGGTTTAAAGTAGAAATTATTTCATAAATTAAAATATAATTTTGTGCAATTCCTTCTGCACTTAGTGAAATCAAAATTATACTTTTATCAGAAAACACAACACTGCATTCAAATGAAGAAAAATAATTAACTTGTTCTCACAAAGCAAAATGAAAAAAGTTTCCAAAAAAGATCCTGATTTATGATGTGGAGAGTAGTCTGAGAAATCAAGTGTAGGCTACTTCCATTCTCTCACTGAATGTTTTTGGAGTAGTAACTGTTTAACTTGCATGCATGTTTGTTAGCAGGCATTCGTGCAACTCCTGCGTGCATCCAGGGGCTGGCGTGAAGTATTCCACAGAGCAGTGGAAGGAGAGCAGGAGGTGAAGCACCCCAGCCCTCGGCTGGCGATTCAGACAGAACAGGAACCTTGTGCCACCTCAGTGTAGACACACATCCCCATACATCTGGATCAGAAAAAAATATGATATTTAGGTTTGAACTATATCTTTTGGGGCAACTGCACTGCCATTTGGCATTTTCAGGATAAGAGTATTTTATTAATAAAAAATACCATGTTTTTCCTCAGTGGCAAAGACGTGTGACTTGACTGCATGACCATTCAGGGCTCACACTCCTGATCCTGTGAGATGATTTGAATCCAGTTGAAGTTACAGGACTCATTTTTTTCAACCATGCATTTTTTTTTTTGAAATTCAACTACCTCGTAATTCATGTTACAAAGTTCTCCTGCCATCATTCTCCGTTAGCATTTAATCTGTTTCAAATTTAAGTTTACAAGCAGTACCAGAGCTTTGATGGTTCCATATTTATTGAGTGAAGATCAAAGGCTCTCTTTGCTTTTTTTAGTCTTTTACATCTGCAAAGGATGACATAACATTTCAGATGACAGCCTTTCTTTCCACCAAAGAATTCGGCATGAGAACGCCTTCATTTTCAAGCACTTATTTTCTCTGTAAGCTGAAATTTCTCCAAACTATAAGCATGCTCCCATCACACATGGAATTTTATTCAGTGTTCTATTTAAAGAGCACCAGGAATTTAACACACCATTCTTTATTGCCACCAGATACTGCTTTGTCCCTTTTCTTCCCACAAAGCCTTTTTTCCTAGTAAGACTGGCTTTAGGGCTTATAAGTCAACAGTTGTTATATTCCTAAATAGATCTTGTAAAGGAGATGGCTTTCTGTTGTGTTGTTTCTGTCTGACAAAGGATCACCAACATACTTAAAAGATAAATTACACATGGAGAGAAATATTTAACAGGCAAATAATTGCTGTCCCAAATGCATGACCTAAAAATCAGTAAGAAAAGGACAAAGAACCCAATGGAAAAGGGGGGCAAAATATCCGAATAGGCAATCACTGAATAGGGAGCCCAAATGGTTAGTAATTGTGAAAGGATACTCAAAACTTATCAGTCATCAGGAAAATACAAAGTAAAGCAACAAAAAGATTATTTCACGCAGCTCAAAATAGCAAAAATTCTAAGGTCCAGTGTGATACTTTGTGTAGGCCAGGATGTAGAGAGGCAGGAATTTGAGTAAACTCAAATGACACTAAGTTGGCACTAAGCTTCCTGGTGAACAACTAGCAATACATTTGAAAAAGTACATAACCTATGACTCAGCAATTGTATTTCTAGGAATATATTCTAGAGAAATTGCACTATCTACAGGAGATACAGATAGCATTGGTTGTGATAGTAATAATTAACTGCTTGTAACAAACACAGAATATAAGAATGTATCCATCAGGTTGGTAAGGAAGAGTTATGGTTACTGTTTAATGATGCAATCTATGCAGTAGTTAGGATGATTAAAAACTGTATCAACATGGATATAGAAAATGACTGAAAAAGCAAATTGTAGGACATTATGTACTATTTATATTACTTTTTATGTATATTTAAAACTATACAAATCAATATTATTTATTATTATATATATTTAGCATATAAATATACATATTTCACTTTTGAGTGGAGAGTAAACTGGCTTTTGTCGTATCATTCTTTGTACTTCCCATACCATTCTTTGTTTTAATTTTAATTTTTAAAATAAAGTATTAACAAGTAATAAGGGAAATCTGGGAAAAAAAACCTACAGATAATAATGACAATCCTTTTAAATTGTGAGAGCACTCTAGCCACTGCAAAGCTAGTGTCACAAAATGCAATGGTGATATTTACAAAGCGCTCTGAGAAGCATTCATTACAGGGATCCAAAGATGACAGTAAGAACTGAGTATATTTGCCACACAGACGATTGAGAGAAGTTGGGGAAACCTACAAATTATAGAGCTAAAGATTTAAAAATTAAATCTCTCACATTTTATATTTGATAATGAAAATAATTCCTACAATCTTAAGTCACTGATGGATTCTAAGTTCCTGAAAATTCAGACAATTTCCTCCCACAAAACTATTCAACATGTCAAATGACCTTGCTTTAAGCAACTTGTCATATAAAGCAATTACTTTAAACTTGACTGAAATATGCACAAATAGTCAGTATTAGACATCCCTTTAGGGTAGTCATAAACTCCAGCAGGTACAGTAGGATAACTTTTATGAGAACAGTGACTGTAGATAAAAATAAATGAATAAATAAAACCATACAACCCATTTAGTCTATCTTTGATTTTACAATCTTGGTAGACATGAGTAGTATTTTTCTAAGAAGAACAGCAATGCACGTATTACAGTAAATGGTGACTGGCACTAGCCTTCAACATTGGAGGTGGGCACTGGGGGTTTATGGTCCCCATAATTCAGAATACAGGTCCTGTTTTAATGGAAACATAGCTACTAGTCTGGCTCAACCAACTACGGCCATTATAAATACACCATTGTCACATCATCCAATTTTTCAATGTAAACTGAAATCCAGACTGGAAGCAGTCCAAAATGTGAATTATTATGCACTCAGAGGAATACTATGCACTTGCAAAAAGGATGAGGAGCCTTTTAAAATACTGATATAGACTTATCTCCGTGATACATTAAAAAAAAAAAAAAGGCGAAGTGAAAAACAGTGCCTGTAGGATAGTACAGTTTCTATAATGATGCCAAGGGGGAGAAATGCTTTGCTTGTATTTTGAAAAAAATAAATTTTGAATAGGGAAAAGAGAACATAGACAGAAGCAAGGCTTCAGTGCTTCCACCTTATTATAGTTTTGACTTTGGAATTTCGTAAACGTTTCATTTAAGAAAAAAAAAATTGGAAAATAAAGAGAGAGAAAAGAAAATCCCTGGAAATTAATCTAAATGAATACTAAGCAGGGAGAGCTGGAGTGTGAGAGGTGCCAGCTCATCTGCCTGCTTGACGACCAGGGACCCTATGCTGAAGCTCACTGTCCACCTGCCATGCCCACCACTTACACTGTTCTGCAGTCAGTCCTCCCAACCAAGAGAGGGGGCTGGTGAAGAAATACCCTAACAAGTGAGAAAATCCAGGCCCGCTCTCTGTTATTATCAGCTTAGTCCTTAGTCAAAAATATAGCTGATCTGACATTTAAGGAAAACCAATAACACACAGAGGAAACCAACATGAACAATGTGATATAATCCAGGAGACAGATAATTCTCTAACAAAACAGCCCTTTGGAAAAGTTCTAATTAGTAATGTCTCTTCTTGTAAGGGCATGAGAATTTCATTCATGGGGCTCCACACCTTCATGATCCAATTATCTGCCAAAGGCTCCACCTCTTAATACCATCACATTGGGGGGGGAGGGTAGGATTGTATATCGGAAGTTTGGAGGGATGCAAACATCCAGGTCATAACAGTAATCTAATGCTGTATGCACAAATCACTCTGAGAGTGTCTTAAAAATCGTTATGGCTCATGATTTCTGTGCATTAAGAATTCAGTAGTGGTTTGGCTGTGCAGTTCGAACTTGGGGTGTCATTCTCACCAAGGTAGTCACTCAGGGCTTGACTGGGGTTGGAGGATCTATTTCTGGAGGTTGGAGGAGCCCTCCGTTCTCCACACACCTGCTTGAGGCCTCAGGTCATGGAAAATTACTTTCTCCAGAACAAGCAGTCAAAGAAAGCAAGGCTTTTTATGACCACGCCTCAGAAATAGATGGCCACTTTCACCATATTCTGTTGGACACACAGGCCAGCTCATTTAGTGTGGAAGGAACAACACAAAGCCAGGAGGTGGGGATCATTGGAGGCTGGCTACCTCAACTGCAATAGTTAGTTTTGGCAAGAATGGGAGGAAATGAGTGCCCTAATGCACTACTGCTGGTGTGTAAATCGGTGTACCTCAGTTAGGTGATTTGAGAGCAGATAGTAAAAATTAAAATGCACATATCTTTGCATATATTCTATATGAAATACATATGTATAAGGGTGTTCACTACAGTGTTTGTAATAACAAACAAAGGGGGAAACCCTAAATATTTGTAAATAAGGGAATACTATGTATGGAACAGTTAAAAAGAATGTGGTGGATCTATGACTGACCATGGAAAGTTGTCTAAGAAAAACATTGTTAAGAAAAAAATAAAGTACATTTCCATTTAAATAAAAAGAAAAAAATATATTAAAACTGATTTTGTGTATGTATATGAAAAATCTACAGTAAGGCTCTGGAAAGACACATGTAAAAATTTTGGTAGTTACTTATGAAAATGGTAGTGTGTGGAGTGGAGGCAAAACCTTTACTTTGTAATATTGTTTTGTTTGAATTTTTAACAAAAATGGCTTTAATAATTGAAACATTTAAAATTGGTAAATAACAGACTTTGAGTGACAACCCAAACACCCTCTTACAGTAAATATGGGAATTACTGGTTAGACTATTTGTTTTAGCTCCTCAGAAGCCCTTTGTTGCTTACTTATGGATTTTTCATTGCTGCTACAGTTTCGCTGATCTCAGAGCAAGTCTTTAGAAAATTAAGAGAGCAAGGTTTAACTTCTGAATCTGTTTTCACTTGTGGTGGTGTAATTCACTTGAATGGCTGTTAGACAGACAGGCAGTAAAATATTGGCTCTCAGCCTCTCAGTGTCATCACCTAAAAAACAAGGATCAGATACACTATCCACCATATAATGCCATTATGATCAAGTGAGACACTGAAGTCATTGGCACTAATTAAGACACTCTAAAGGTGGCCATTATTAGTTTAGGTCCATTCTAAATCTCTTATCAGAAATAAAGAGCTGTTTTGGTCAGTATAAAGATGTGACTGAATACAAGCTAAGTGAAATAAAACCAATCATGACCTCTTTGTTTTCTCTCTTTCTCCTCTCCCAAGTGTATATAAGAAGAATACCCCAAGAGGCTCAGAGATAAGTTTATAAAAGTGTATTTGCTCTCATAAAAATCAAAACGTAATTTATTGTGTTGTAGAAGAAAAAAAACCTTTAGAAATTATTACACAAACACCAAAGCATCCATATCTAATCATCAAATTACAATAAATTTATTCTCCAGAAAAGCTTAACTATAATCATTCGTTCTAAATATCAAATTTAATACTTCCTCAAATAGAACATTACTATCAAGGTATCTATATTCATGAGACACCTACTAAACCAGCAACCCACACAACAGGTCTATAATTCTCTAACCCTGCAACTTGGTGGAAGCGAAGGACTGAGATGTTTAAATGAATCTTGCCTATGTCACCAATCCATTGAATTGTTTGGACAAGTCATTTAACATCCCTGGGTTTGAGTCTCCTCAGTGAAAGTGAAGAGTCTGGGTTAAATTATCCCCAAAGTCCATGGTAAAATGTTCTCTAGCCCTCCCTAATCCAAGGCATTTCTTTTCCTTGTAAATCGATCAAAGCATCAGATGTAGTCTCTTGTTCATCTTGAGAATATGATTTTCAGCAAAGGGCTTACTTAAAAAACAAACACTGCAACAAAAAACAGATTGTAAAATTCATCATGATGGGATCTGAAATGAAGGTGGTCTTGTTGAACAATGAGCAATGACAGTAAAAGGCTAATCAATCACAGCATGTTTCAAGAACGTGGTGCAGTTTTCTTCAGTGCTTTGCATTCACTCTGTAGTCATAACAGACTATGTGCTTTTAAATGAGAGGATCCTAAATGATGTCTATAAATGTGGACTCTAATATTAGTGCCAGTTTATTGAGTAGGACTGTACTAACAGCCCTTTTGTTCCTATGTTACTTTTGCCTTACCAGTTTACTGCCACTTGGCTTTATACATTATTGAGAATTGTTTTGTCCCATACCTTCTGTACTATTTCCAAACTTTGCTGTATAATAGAATATCTATTAACATGTAAGGGGTTGAAACTTTTATGGAATGTATTTATGGAGTGTGCAACTACCTTTTCTTTGCAACAGTTCAATGCAATAAAAGACATCTGAACTCTAATACTTTTTCTGCTTTAAAGCCACAGTAAGAATTAGAATGCATCCTTTTCACAGTCAAGTACATTCAGTGGAGTTCCCATATTTTTATTACCATCTTTGTAAAACTGCTTGTTTTATCTTTCAGGTTTTCTCATGAAGGTTAAGAGAGTTGGTTAACTTGATCATCTGAATATTCTGAACATTCATGTGCCAATATCAGACACTTCAAGATACGCATGAGACAAGTTTCTCTACTTTTACATAGTTGGCCACTATACGATGCTATGACTAACTGAAGAGCCTGAGAATTCCAGAAAACTTTCTACTATTGAAACATATTAATAACTTTAGATGCACAAACTACTTTTCTTGACAGGTAACTTTTTAGCAAGAAAGTGGTCCTTAACTGAGTTTGACTACAATAAAAAAGCAAATATAAAACCTGTTTCAGGATCTTAGTACATATTTTGTAATGCATATCAATGTTTTACTGAGTTGCACAGACTGAGAATCTCTGAGAATGTACTTTTCTTGTATGAAGAGCTGAGAACTCACTTTGCAAAACATCACAAAGGCATTTAGAAAACAGCGGCCATGTCTTCTTTACCAATGCATCCTTCACAGTGCTATCACCATGCTTTTGCACACAAACACTTAATATTCAGTAAATTTAATTGGAGAGATTATATGGAACACATACAAAAACACTTAATATAGCATATAAATATTGTATAATTTAGTTACATGGTTTCAGAGTCGAGATAGATATTTTATTCAATGTGGTAGATAAAAATACTCAAAAGTAAACTCAAAAGAAAAGCATTTTCTGAAGTGTCTACATATTATGGATTTGTAATGTATCTTTGAATTTATACAATGTTAAATGTTTTCATAACTCTTGTCTATTCAAGCAGTTTTCAATGTTTAGCATACTTATTAAAGAACTTTACTTAGGCAAAGTAATCATTAAAAAGACATAAAGCAAAATAATTCATTTTATTTCTGAAATGCTGACATATTTACAATAACATTTTTCATGCATTATGATTTTCTACAGTTTTACATTTATTAAAAATTAAAAATCTTAGGAAATCTAATTCAATTACTTATGAAAAAATTAATGACTGATCAGAAAATATTAAATTACTATTATTTGCTTAAGATTTTATCATAATCATGAATAGCATATCACCATGAATACCTTCATTTTACTTTTAAAACTGTATTTATACTTTTTAAACCTCATATTGGGGGCAATAAGACTTTATTCCAAATTATAGTCCCATATGGAAAGGAGCTTTTAATTCAAGGTTTCATTATGGTCCATAGTATAAAGATATATTTTCAGGAGGGTTACATGATGGATAGCCAGCAAAAGAAATATGCTAGCAGAGGGTAGTAAATTGCCAACTAAGCATGCACTGAACCAACAGGCTAATTTAGAACATGGTTAAGTCCTTGATTATTGCCAGCTTTTCTATAATGTTCAGGTTCTCAAAGGTCACTGAATTTTATAATTATCTCCAAACAATTTTCTTCATGGTCATTTAAGCTTTGTCTAAACAGCTGGGTATGTTGCCAAGCAACAATGCCATCTCCTCTGCTTAGTTCTGCTTCCAAAATAACTTCAGTGGCACCAGAAAAATCATGATAGGAGCGAAGAGTTTTATCTGTTGGAGGAAAAAAAAAATAATAATAATAATACTGTGCTTTCGGTAACTTAAAGAACATAGAGTTTTGGAATGCATTTTATATACCCTACTTGTAGGCTAAAATCAGCTCTTTAACAATAAATACAAATTACTCCTTATTGTCCTTTGAAAATAAGAAATGATTTTTCTCCTTCCATTTGTTTCACAGTAAAAAACATAGGCTCTTCTATTAAATGAGGTTATACAGATTTTAATTAAAAATTTTTTTTTTTTTTTACTGCAATAGTATGAATAACTCTTGGGTATGAAAAACTCAAAACTACATCTCAAATAAGTACAATTACTCTTCAGAGTGTTAAATACACACTTCATGATTAATTCTCCAGTCAAATGCTTACCGCCTGACAGTTCTACTTGCACTGTATCAGATTGCAATTTCCACTGTATTGTTCCAGTCTGAAAGGTTTGACTACTTGTTCTAATGGAAATGCTGTCTATTTTTAGGCCAACTGACCCACATTCAAACTTCCAGGAAATATCAGCATAAGATGATCCTTCCTTTCGGGCTAAATACACCTACAATATAAGAGGAAAAAAAGAACTGTCAGAAATAATGAAATAGTGTACAAAATACATATAGTCATTCTTATTGTCACAGGGTACTATGTACAAATGGTTATTAAAAATCTAATTTTCCCCCACTGAACACATTTTTATTGCTAAAATTTTCTCACTTTATTAGCAGTTTTCACCTGTAGCACCTTTTGCACTGGAAGAAAGGTATTATTTGAATATAGGTAGTTCAATAAGTACAGCCCTAAAGGGCTGCATGCTAACCAAATTTTGGTAAATCATATTCTTTTTTAAATTATTAAGTTCAGCTATTTAAAATGAACTTTATAATAAATTCTGCTGAAAATGAAGAATTGTTTCAAATGTAATTTTATGTTTTCAAAGTCTGGATTTTCAGATACGCTTTCTAGAGGGAGATGGGCCATTTACTCTAAAAAAAAAAATTGGGTTGTTGAAAAAGTTATGACACATTTTTGCAACAAAAAACAGAAAAAATACATCATGACTTTTCCAACAACCCAATAGTTCAGTCACTGCTAAGTCATGAATGGTTTAAAAGGTAATATCCACACTTGCCTCTCTATAAACAGTACACTCCCCATTCATTCACCATCAATGTCCCTTACAACTTTAAATGTATACTATTTAAGGCATCCAAGTTTACTGGCTGCTTCTAGCTCATCTCTCAAAGCATCATCTACACTCTTCAAGATGATGGCATGAAAACTGACATTCATAGCCTTGGTCTTTCACAGGGAACTCCATTCACCCAGGCTCAAACCCATAAGGATCTGACTTTTAATCATGTCCAAACTCCCCATAATACTCTATACATTTCTTTGAAATAAGTTTAGAAAAAAAAATCCCTTTTTTCATTTATACTGCACTTACCACTATAGTCATGACTTTATGCTTATCTTTCTGCAACTGCCAAATTCATGTTTTTAAAGTCTCACTTCCTTCATATTATCTGCCTAGTCTAGAACGCACAACAAGCACCTGGCTCTCACATTATATCCAAGCTTGTAGCTTTCATGGTCCTCCAGAATTTCATCTTTGAACTGACAACACTCCCTTACTTGAATGTAACTATTTTATTTTGGGTGTACTTGTACGATCTAACTTAACCAAATTATAAGCTCTCTGGAGCTACGGGGTCTGGATTCATAGGATTTAATAAATAGTATTTAAGCATTAAAAATTGGAATACACACATACATATTCTTGCAGAAACAACCAATTTACTTCTCAAGGGCAAATAGTTAGAAGTACCATATAATACACATCTGCATGAAAATGTCCTTTAGTCATCAAAAAAATCAATCACTGCTAGTATTCTATTGATATTTTATTGGCAAACCTATAGATATTTTTCCTCCAGGTTAAATATATCAGTTAATTTGAAAGTTTCAAAAATCACTGAGCTAGAGATTATAAAACAGCTAAACAATCATCACTCTCCAAGGATAATGATTTGAACTCCTTAGACAAGATACATATAATTAACTATTGTTTTGGATGATAAACCTAAATGTATAGAACTGTCATCTCCTCCACTCAAGTTCAGGACACCCTCACTATAACATCTTCTGATGCTCATGTGTTCTTACTGCATGCTCCTCTTACGGCTGTTAGGAGAACCTGGGACTCAGGATTACACCAGTGCTCTCTGGGAGTCATTGGTCTCACCTCTCCTAAACTACTGGGTACCCATAGATTAATGACTCCTTCAAAGAAGCGGCTAATAAAGGGGATTATCTGGAAAAGGTGAAACGAACAGAGGGGTTATGGAAAGAAAGTGGGTTTGAATGAACTAAAAGTCTGGGGAAAGTAATCTTAAGACAGAAATAAATACAAATTCACATCTCACTATATATTCCTATGTCTTATGGATTTTCAGAGCTCAGTACTTTCAAATGTCCCCCCTAAAGTGTGAGCATAAAATATGCTAAGCTGAAGCCAGGTTAATTTCAAATTTCTAGCTTACTCTGAGAATTGTCTTAATTACACCATGTGGCTCTGGGCCACATGTCATAGAAGATTTATAGTTGCTGTTGAATATGGCTGAGAGAATTGCTCATTCTAGGATTTAGATTTTCAGTCCTAAAAGCATCAGCTTTTAAGACTCTAAATAGTTAAAGGATAAGTTAAAGTTAAAGGATAATTGAATTTTTAAATGCTTAAACAAACATTAAAAACACTGTGAATAAATAAAAGGTCTCAGGTTAAAGAAATGGTATAGGGAGATAAAACAGGCTCTATTTATATTGAAAATTCATATTACCCTTTTCACAGAAAAAAATTCTGTCTGGAGCATTTTAGCTAACTTATTTTAGCTCAGCATTTTTAGAGGTGGTTGGAAGTTACCAAGAATATGCATACTGTTTGGTAATTTGAAATGCAACAAAACAATAGGATTTATGTAAACCTCCAAATGTGGCCTTGTCTATGTGTAATACCAACAGAACCAGAGATTATAATTTATTCAAGAAAAAAATATACTATATGCTCTCGAACACTGTTTGGTTGAGAAGGAAAGAAAAGCATTTCTGTAACTGTCGGGTGTTCCTAACTTCCTGAAGTTATGTTAGACAACTTTTTGCTTGTTGGCTTTTTAAATTCCTAGGTGTTATTAGTTACATGCTTATCTTTGCAATTTATGGGACTACTAAGAGTTGAATGTTGCTACCCCTACTTTAGCAGCAGTGACGGTAAAATCAGAAATCATGGAGATTTTCTGCTACAGGTTGAAATCTGTATTTCTGTATTTCTGTAAATCTGAAATCTGTAGCAGTCCCCAGTGACTCACACTTACCTAAGCCCTTTGGCATCTGTAAGGAATACAGAGATATCACAGCCTGTGGGTGGGAACAAGGCCGGTGTGTGGCTTAAGGTCTAAGTTACCACTCACCATGTACACAAATGAAACCTGTCATTTGTCATTTGGGCTGTGGCTGTAACCACTATTTTTAAGCCCAAGAACCATTTGTTCGTCAGCTTTTTTATGTATTTCCCCTTCTATAGAATTCTATAGAAGAGCTTCACTTGGAGATTTTCTGACGACTATGTGCTAGGTTGGTTTGCCTGCTGCTATGGTTTCCTGGAGGGTCAGTTTGTACTACACTATTTGACGTTGTTCTCTAATATGCTCTTCAAGTTCTTCTTCTGCTTAGGCTGCTACGATTAACTCTCCTTAAGTTCGCCATACAGCACACACCATGCAGGCAGTCGTTCCTATAGCAGAGCAGCTGTATTTCAAGAGATTTTTATTTAATGCTGGTACACCTGTATTGCTCATGAATGTGATTTTGATTATTCCATTTCATCACTGACATTAAACACGGACCATGGTCACGATCCACTGCAATCTTTCTATCCTATGCTTCTGATAGTTCCCATTTGCAGGCTCTGGAATGAGCTCGGGATCACTCGTGTGGTCATGGCCTTCCCTGGTCTGAACTCGTTCATGGTTTCCTGTTACATTGCTGTAAGGTATTCAAAGTCCCTGGGAGCTGACAACTGTTTACCTCTAGCCTCATGTCCCACTGTCCTCCACATTCTCTACCCCTCCTCCTTCCCTGGACACACCAGCTGCTTCTGCACACACTAGTTCTCATGCTCCAGAGTGCCCTTCCCCTTTCACAGCCTGTCTCCACACTGGGAAACTCTCCCTCTGCCTCCTCCTCCAAAAGCCCTCAGGAATGACTTCTCCTGCAAGGCCTTCTCTCAATGGCCAGTAGCTCTTCCTTCTGTTTTCTCTCCCTTAGTATCATATATGGGCCCATATGCTTCTAGTACTTACCTTACTCATCTAAAGAGCTGGTCCACGTGTCTTTCTCCTACACTAGCCTGTGCTCACCTTGAGGCTTGCCTCTTAATTCAACATTACATCCTAAGTGCCAAGCACAATATTTGACAATGCACATGTTTGCTGAATGGCGAAATGAATCAATTCTTGACAAAATGCCATGCACTAAAATGTGCTAAAATGACTCTAGCGACAAAGAGAATGATAAAACTGCTAAGAAAATGCAATGTATCTAAGAACGTCCAAAGGACCCAGTCTGAATGAAGACAGGGTTTACTACGGTGCTTTCCACAGCTCTCGGGTGATGCAGAATTTACGGCATATATACTCAACCATTCTTTCTTACATTCACCAAACTCTACTGAACATTTATTATATATCAGACACTGTGACAGATACATGAATACAGAGCCTACAGAATTGAGTAGAAAAGGACAAGGTCTCTGCCCAGGTAATGTTTACAATCAAACAGGCGAGAGCAAAAAGAATCCTTCTCACATGTGTTTGCTGAATAAGTGTCATGAAAGAGAGGGAGTCAATAAAGGGGGAAATGGATCCAGCTAGCTGGGACCAGAGGGAGTAGGCTTCAGCCAAACTCTAAGGCGAAGAATAGGTTAATCTGACAAAAAGAAAAGCAAAGGAAGCTCCGTGCAGAGGGCAGGAGGGGATGCAGCATGGGGCAAGGCGACGCCAGGGACGAAGCACGGGCCAGACGCGGGAGAAGCCTGAGCTGCGCCTGGCCCTGAGAGCACTCAGGAACGACTGGGGTTTTGAAGACGTTTTTCTGGCTACAATGGAGAACGCCTTTGAAAGGACCAGGGCAGATGCAGGGAGACAAGTTAGGAAGCTGTTAACATCACTTTTAGCAAGGTGTTATCACTTGCCTCCTAAAAAGTATGCCCGTCTTGATTTAGCTTTTAATATTCCTTTAAAATCCACACATCACTGAACATTGTATTTGCTAAGTAGTAAAACTGAGTAAGCCCCTGTGTCCTGGGAGGTTGCCTCTCTGAGAGTAAGAATGTGTTCTAGTTACCTGAGAGCAGGATGCATGTGATCTGTCATGATTCCTGGCTTGAGAGTCCTGAATGAAGGTGTGGGGAGAAACAGGCTTCTTCTATTTAGTGGAGCTAGAGAATCCCTGATTGGAGATATACTAGTACAGAACTAAAAATACTGACTGAGGTGGAAAATTCAAGTTTTAATGGCAATATATTACTTCTGCGTTATTAGTCTCTAGAAGTGTAATTAAGATTCTAGTATTTTTCTTCATTTGATACTAAATATTGTAACTGAAAACTGACTCATTCAACTTCTGAAAAATGATGCCCTTTGTATAAGCATATCAAGGCATAAACTTTACTAGAGTAGGGGCCTGACTTTTATTTACTGGCCTTTGCATCTCATTGACATTCTTTAAATCTTCCTCATACAATATACCCTCTGTGGCCACGATGCTCTATTTAGCGGTCTCCTAACAAGCCTTGCACTCCATGCTTTTTCCCTGCTGTTCCCTTGACTTATGAACACCTACTCATCCTTCAGCGTCCAAGCTCAAATGTCACCTGCTCTGAGGAGCTCTGCCCAACTCCCACAGCCAGAGCTAATTACTCCCTCTTTGGCGTTTCCATAGCAATGTGTTGATATCCTTATTATAGCACTCTTCATCATGGGTAAGGTGGCTGTTTATGCTTTGGTTTCCCCTGTTAGAGTGTGAGAGCAAAAACTGTATCTTTATCTTTTTATCCACGTAGCTGAGAACAATGCCAAGTGTAACAGGCATTCAGTAAATGTTAGCTGACGAAGCAATGAGTAACACAAAGAAGAAATGTGCCATACAACCGACCTGCTTCTCAGCACATCACATCTGCAAGGTAGCATTATTTTCTCCATCATTACTTTCTCTATCAACACTGCTGGTTAGGAAGAAAGGCATGCTTTTTCTGCAGTTCAGCAAGAATAGACTAGTCCTTGGATAAATAACATATCTATCTATCCTGTCCTGCTTTTTGTTCAGAGGGATTTTTAGGCTAAGGATAGTCTTCCAGAAGTTCAGCACCTCTCATCAACTATGCAATCAATTACAGATACAGATACAAATACAGATTCAAACCTTGAAATTTTATCGTTTTATTTTTTTATGCCCTTCTCTAACTAAAGCAGAAAGTCCCTAAATCTACAATTTTAATAATGCTATCATTTATTCTTGGTTTAATACAAAAAGATCACCAAGATAAATTTTAGAACAAAAACTTAGGATTGGAAAAGAACAAAGCAGGGACCTCATCTCTATGTGTCTTCTGTATTCTGACTAAGGCCTAGTGCAGTGACGAGCATCCAGTAGATGCTCATAAACACTAGCAGCTGTTAATCTGTGACTCACTCTGATCAATCCAATATGTCTTACAAGTGAACAACTCCCTTCCCACTCAAACATCTTGGCAGTTCACTTTAAAAGCTTCCTATAAGTTCATTAACTCTATGAAAATCTATCAATAATATGGGTAGAGCTATTGAGATCATTTGAATAGCTCTGAGTTAATTTTTGGTGTGTGTCTAAGGGGTAGGACAGATTAAAAGCAAATAGTTGTTACAGGCGAAACGTGACAACAATGTGCAGGCTGGCACAGGGGAACTACTATAGTCCTAGCATCCATTTCTTCATTCTTTAGGACACAGGGTAGAAATAATCAATATCGCTGCTTAATCATGCACATTCTTATGAAATGAAAGTGTGTTAAATGGTTAGCTCTTGGGACTTAGCACTAAATGTTATACTTCCTTACAGTCTGCATTTAGTAGGCAATCAACACATATCTGTGAAGGAATTAAATAACAATATACTTTATACATTCATGCAAAAATCAGTCACATGGATTGGTCACTTGATTAGTTTTCCCCAAGAAAGCATTAAATTCAGCCTTTTTGATGAAAATGGATACTGCCTTGATACAAATGCACAAATTTCTTATGGTCTCTTGATTAAATGCTAGGAACAAAACTTTCTTTTATAGGTTTAAGGAGCACTAAAAGTAATTCTGATATATCAGTTTTCTCATTATGCACAATTGAAAAATGAAGCCAATCTTTATCTGTTTAAACAATGACAAAGGTTTTAAACAGTTTCATGCATTAACTTACCATGTTCCAGTCTGTTTCAACTTTTCTGAACATAGATTCCATTTTCCACACACCATTTTCCCATCCAGAAATGGTTTCATTATTATTTGAAACTCGAACATAACGATCTTGCACAATATTATAACAAAGGTGAAGCTGTTTAGAAATCTTCTCATTTTCAGAGGGGATGAACGTGGTTTCTTTTTTCTTAAAAAGAAAGAATTAGTTTTTCAACATGATGGAAGATATATACCGGAGGTGCCAAAAAAAATGTACACAAGTGGACACTTTGGTCAACGTTGCTCAAGCAGTAGTTCGCTGTAATCAGAAGTGTCTGGACGCTGATGGTAACCACTTCGAGCACCTCTTGTAATTGCAAAAGTCA
>NW_017732154.1:500469-506684 GCF_001890085.2 Hipposideros armiger
GAGAGAGAGAGAGAGAGAGAGAGAGAGAGAGAGAGAGAGAGAGAGAAGGAGAAACTGCTATGTATAATGGTAAGAGATTCTTTCAATTTGAAGATGAAAAATTGATGCCATTGAAAAATTCAGAAAATATTTTATAATAAGTTAAATATGATCAATATACTGTTGATATAGCATCAACCACTACTAGAGAGAAAACAAGAAGCATAAACTATAGCTCTTATATTTTTGTGATTTTGTGTTCAACCTGAATTCATTCATTTTTCTTCATTTCCACCATCACCATCATCTCCTAATTATTGGACTACTACAGTTCATCTCCTAAAATTGACTCCCAGTTTTTTTGTTTTACCTCTCCTATCCATACTCCACATAGTAATGAGATTATTTAAAAATGTAAATTGGGATATGTCATTTTCTTGCTTAACTCACTCCACTGACTTCCCACTGTACTTAAACTCTTAACCTTTACCAAGGCCAGCAGGGCCCTACGTGATGGGTCTCCTGCCTACTTCTCTAACCAGGTCTCATATACTCTTCCCTTTGCCTCTGTGCTCCCACCACGCTACCTTGCCTTTAGTTCCTCAAAAAGGCCCAGCTCATTTCTGCCTCAGGGTCTTGACACATGCCATCTCCACTGCCTATTCTGTTCTTCCTACTTTCCATATGTTTGAATCTTTCTTATCCTATAGGCCTCAACCTAAAGCCATTTCATCAGTGTTCTTTCCTGATATCCTAAGCTAGGACAGTGCCTGGGAGCTTGTGTAATTACTACAAAAGCTCACGTTTTACCTTAAAATTCCAGACCAATTTTGTATTCTAGCCCCAAATAAATCCATGTTTGTTTTAATATAAAACAGTTCTCAGAAATCCTAAAATCACTGAGTGAACCTGAAGTTTGAGAAAGATGATATATTTATCCTGTATCTTTATGTGCCACTGACACAACAGTCCCCCTCCCTTAGACATGCAACACGGGCATGGTACCATTTTAGGTCAGATGATTCTTTGTTGTGGGAGCTGCCCTGTGTTAGCAGCATCCCAGGCCTCTGACCACTTGATGCCAGTGGCATCTGTCCTCCTAACTGCAACAAGCAAAGTATCTCCAGACAATGTCCCCTGGAAGGCAAAATCATGCACCTTGGCTCTAGTCTGTGTTGACATCTTGCTACAGTATTTACTAATCAATCAGGATGGCGAGCAATGCTTTGTTGTTGTTGTTGTTGTTAAACATTGGGTACTAGCTATTAAACAATAAAAAACAAATATACAAGAATCAATTAAGAGTATAAAATATCTTAGAGACAGAGAAAAATATATGTGTGTGTGTGTATGTATACACATATATCACGCTCAAAATTACAAAACAGTCAACATTAAATGTATGAACAAGAAGATATTCCCTAGTAGAACCTGTGACTACTACTGCCATAAAGGTAAAATAAAAAGCAGTCTATCATTTTTGGAAATTGGTATTATAACTACAATTAGTATACTACACTTCAAAACAAATATATAACAAAGATTTTTCAGAGCCTGGACATAAACCAAATGGAAATAAAATTTACAAGTAGCATTATCTACTATTTTACAAAGGACAACTAATTACAAAACGGAAAAGAAAAGCATATCACGTATGCAACTGAACAAAAAATCTGGAGTAAGACTAACCTTAATATTTCATAAAATCTATTAAATCTAAGATTAAAACTATTCTTTCTGGAAATGATATTGCCAATATTTTCTTCCTTTTCCAACTCATTACAAGGTATAGTTCCATAATTTTTTAGGACTGACATTTTTCAATTTACTTTTAAAATAAACATCTATTTCTAAAGAGGAAAATGACTTTTTAAATCCACGGCCTTAATATGGTCTTCGGTAATTGAGAAATCGAAAAAAAATTTCAAAAGGAAAACAATCTGGGCATATGACCCAATTCATATTTTTAAAGTTTAATCAACTTACATGCCACACGAGAGGAAGCACACCCATCCATAAAAAGAAAAAGAAATGAAGACCTAAATAATATCAATGTTTTAAATTGAACACAGCTGTGAATTAAATTAGCTCTTTTAAATTGGCTTCATTTAGATTTATACTCGTAACTTGCACTGCATCAGCAGTGATTTGAATTATTTGTTGAATTTAGATCTTGTAATTCTATGGCTGCACCAACACTTCCAACTGCCTGCTAAAGATGCTGGGATAAATTAAAAAGCAAACAAAGTTTACTGGGGATAATTCACTCCTTTTGGACATACGCGTATTCCTTTACTGGAGAAGGGAGCTGCAACAATGGCAAATTTAGAAAAAGTAGATATAAAACTTTAATTTGTATGGAGCTGTCGATATTAATACTGTGATGGGCTATTTTCCTTTCGAGCATTTTTCATCACATATCATCTTAGACCTTTATATAAAGTACTTTCTAGTGAGTCAACTTTAAACTCCTTAAGGGCAGGGACAGTCTATTGTACTTTCTTACTGTCTATTACAGAGCTATTCACCTGGCCTCCTATAGACATTATATTTCCATTGCTCATAATTTAATTTGGGGAGGTTAATCAAGAGATGTTTTAAACTAAGTGTGACAACAGTAATCACACCAGCAGCAATAATTTCTCCCCAATATCAGATGTATGCAAATACGATATAAGAAATAAACACGCTGACCAGCTGCATTATCCAGATTCTATTATTTTCCCACTGTTCTTTAAACATTTTTCCTATGGAAAAAAAAGGTAAAACAGGGCTCTTCTAAATGCATTAAAATCTTATTCTGAAAGACCTGAATAAGCACTTCTGAAGAGGATATCCCCAAATTTAAAGAAAAGGCATTCAATTTCATTAGCCATTACCAAAATGCAAATTAAAATCACAAAATACTATAAACCATGAGAATTGATAAAATAAAAAAGACAGACAATACCAACTATATGTAAAGATGTGGAAAAATTTCATATACTGCGGTGAGAGGGTAAACTGGCACAACCACTTTGGAAAACTGTTTGTCAGTATCTACTAAAGCTGAACATACTCACATTCTATGACCTAGAAATTCCACTCCCAGGTATATACCCAACTGAAATGTGTAAACATATTCACTGAAAACATGCATATGAATGTTCACAGCAACACAACTTTTAATAGCCCAAACTGAAAAACAATCCACACACCCATCAATAGTGGCAGGGATAAGTTATATATATATATTCACACAGTGGAATATACCACAATGAGAATAAACATACCATACACATGCAGCAACAAGTACGAATCTCACTAATGTTGAGAGCCAGGAAACCATTCACAAAAGGTATATAAATACTACTCCATTTATGTAAAGCACAATAACAGGCAAAACTAATTAGAATCCAGGATAATTGTCACTCTTACGGTACAAGGCAGCAACTAAAAGGGAACTTGGTTGTTTCTGAGGTTCTGAGGGTCTATTTCTTATTCTGGTTGGTGGTTACAAATTGTGAAAATCTGTTAAGCTGTACATTTATCACTTATAATATGTGCATTTTTCTGTATGTGCTTCAGTAAAAGTTATATTGCACTCAAAATTCACCTAGAGTAAATAGAAAAATCCTATTTTAAAATGTTTTGCAAACTCTTGTATGTTATTAGACTATGTCAATCAATTTTTGGCTCTCTTCAAATGTTTACATTCTTTAGTGATTGCTCTGAAGTTAACTGAAAGGTCATGGTCAACACATTTTTCAGTAAATAAAGAGCACAGCATAGAAAGCGGGAAAGTGAGAAGCTTATCATGATGTAACAAATTAAGTACCTCTAGACCCATTTCACCTCGGGCTACTCTCCAAGCCATTGACCCAGATGTTCTTCCACCAAGTTCTCCAGGTTTAGGGGTTTTGGGAGATATAAATTCAACAAGCTCCACAATTATCCTCTGAAGAAGTTCTTTTCTTCTGTTTTCTGACAAAGACATTTGCCTCTGAAATTCATATTTAAAAAAAAAGTCATTAAGATTATGGGAATGTAGAGGTCCCTGTCTAAGTAAGAATATACTTAAAAAATTTGTATTTTAAGGGAATCTTGCAAGAAGCAACCAAGTTTATTTTCATATGTATAATTTATTTGGAAAATAAAAAGGACACTGGAAAATTCAAAATAGTTTCATAAAATTTGTTAATACATCATTTTACAACCATATCAAACTCTCCATGAGCTTTACTGTCCTAGATTTAAAATGAGGCAGCAACTTCTGTTTTAGGCCACGATAAATTAGCTTGTGTCAGACCAACTGTCCCACTGAGAAAAGCTAGAAAAGCTGGGGAAAACACACACACAATCACACACATGCAAACACCTGTCTGAATGCAACAGAAAGCTACCAGCATGGCTGGACTGAAGAAGCTAAGATCCCAGGGGAAGGACAGAATTGAGGTGAAGTGAACATACTGCACCCCCTTTCCCTTCCAGGCATTTGCCAATTATTAACTGACATGAGGAGAAGCTGAGAAGCCAACCACAAAATGGAGGCTAAAGTGCTGACACACAAAGCAGAATTTTGAGCAGAAACACAATGCTGGCGAGTAAATAAAGTGGAGTTCAGCATCTTCCAAGGTCAAGGTGAGGGGCTGTACTAAATACTCCAGTTTATTAGATCAGGATCTCTGAAGGCCTATGCATTAGAAGGTGAAATTCCAAATAGACTGAAACCTTACCTTGAATCTCAATCACTGACTGGATTAAGGTGATCCGTCTCTATTCTAATTGCCTTCCAGAGCAAAATTAGTTGTTTTTTAAATTATGAAAAAAATCCAAATAAATATATAGTAAAAAGTTTCAATACTACCAAAGGGGTATAATGTAAAACCTGAATCTACCCTCTTGGAGTCCCATGTCTTCTTCTCGGAAGTAGTCACTGTTAACAATTTCCTGTGCCTTGTTTCAGAAATTTCCACATTCGAACAGTATGTGTGTGCGTGTGTGTGTTATTAATTCAAGACATAATTACTTCAGTGAATAAGACAACATATTTTTTATGTTAAATACAGATGTTGAAATTTTCTTTCACTGAACTTTAAGAGATGTGACAATTTAAGGTAAAAAAACACAATATTTAAAATGAGTCATCAAAATTTTCAATGAACAAAAAGACATTTAACATATTAAAATATTTTTGCTTGCAAAATAATGCTATTTTTAAAATTTAAGAGTTAAAAATTGGCTCTTGATTCTATGAAAAATTTCAAATCTCCTCGCAAAAATGATAAATGCCCATCAGATACCTTCTTATTAAGTCCATTAATAGTTTCTCGAAGTACTTCTTCTTTAATCTTAGTTCTTCTGGCGATTACCTCTTCATGTTTACAAGAATATCGCCAAGTGACATCAACCACCTCAAATTACAGAATACAAATATTTAATAAGATTACAACCATCAACCTTAATTTGCTAAATACCTACCTAGAATATAATTCAATTCTTAAACATACTTTTTAAAATGCTATTCTTTGCTTAAAAGTCTAAAAACCTATAGAAAAAAATCAAAGAAAATGTTGTTGTTGTTTTTTAATTCATTTTCTAACAGGTACACTTCCAAGAAAGACTGTGATAAGATGAAATTTTTAGAATATTTAGGCTTTTATAAGTTTATTTATAAAGCTTATTTCACAAAAGTTAACAAATAAAAACTTTTTCCAATTTATTATATAAAATTTATATTATAGAACTGATTTCTGACAAAGGTGCAAAAACACTTCAATGGAGAAAAGATAATCTTAACAAATGGAGCTAGAACAATTCGTTATCGATATGCAAAATAATGAATTTCAATCCACACCTTGGAGTATATACAAAATTAACTCATACAGGATCACAGACCCAAGTGTAAAACTAAAAGTATAAAACTTCTAAAAGGAAACAAAGGAGAAAGTCATTTTGGCTTGGGCTAGGCAAAATGTCTTAAATACAACATCAAAGAGCATGATGCATAAAAGAACAAACTGTAAACTAGATTTCTTTTCTTCAAAAGTCATTGAGAGAATGAAAATATAAGCTATAGATAAGGAGAAAATTTTTGCAAATCATTTATCTATTAAAGGACTTGTCTTGAGAATATACAGAGGGTACCAAAAAAATATATACACATTTTAAGAAAGAAAAAAACTGTATTAAAATTGTAATATTCAATATATACCAATAACAAAAGATGAATACAAGTCATGTGTACACATTTTTTT
>NW_017732154.1:509064-514799 GCF_001890085.2 Hipposideros armiger
CAACAGGTGAATGGATACACAAGACTATGGTACATCCATACAATGGAATAGTACTCAACAATAAAAAGAATAAACTGTTGATACTTGAAAACATATGGATGAATCTCAAAATAATTATACTGAATAAAAGAAACCAGACTCCCCTTGCCCTACCTAAAAGAGGTTCTAGATGCTCTACAACTTGTGATGGGGTTATATCCCAATAAATCCATCATTACGTTGAAAATATCATAAGTTGAAAATGCATTTAATATTAATACACAGTAGAGTATTGGTTATTTATCCTTGTGATCGAATGGTTTACTGGGAGCTGAAGCTTATTGCCACCGCCCAGGATAACGAGAGAGTACAGTACTGCATATCATTAGCCCAGGAAAAGATCAAAATTCAAAATTCAAAGTACAGTTTCTACTGAATGCGTATTGCTTTGGCACCATTGTGAAGTTGAAAAATCATTAAGTCGAACTATCCTTAAGTCAATAGTCATAAGTAGGACCATCTGTATATTATATGATTGTATTTACATACAACTAGAAACGCAGATTAATCTATAGTGACAGAAAGCAGATCCATGGTTGCAAGAAGCAGAGGTAACAAGGGAACATAAGAAAATTTCCAGGGATAGTGTATATGTTCAAACCTTGATTTTGTAAAGGTAATTTCATGGCTGTATATAAATGACAAAATTTATTAAATTGTATACTTTAAATATATGCCACTTTCTATACGTTAATTATACCTTCAAAAAGCTGTAAAAAAAATATAATTTATTCTTAGAAAAAAACTTTCCTCTTATGCCCTACCTCATCTTTGGAAAACGCTATGACATAGGAAAGCTTCTTGCCCCACCCTACTTCATAAAGGAGTGGTTTGTCACAGGCATCTTCACATGCGTCACAGTGCAGCCACCGCTGCTGGGAAGGGGAATAGACTTCTGTCCAAACATGGTCTACTCAAGTCAGAGATGAGAAGTCAACAGGAAAAAAGGGGGGAAAAAAGTTCAGTTTATAAAATTAAAATGGCTTCCAATAACTAAATACAAACTTCTAAGATAAAAATCACATAATAAAGTTATTTGCAATATTATAAATTTTGGTTAACAAGATTGAGCATTTGGTGGCACGCAAGACTCTAGAACATGTGTTTTCTGTCTCTTTGAAATCCTTCAAAATGTTTTTGGAGTATCTCCTTTAATAGTTTTAGGCTCCATTGAAAATAATGTGAGACATCACTTTTCCAAAGGTGAACACACTGAACAATAACATCAAAAACATAGGGATCAGTATGCTAATGTGATGAAGTTAATGCCACTTTTGAAAATGCAGTCTCTCTTGACCTTTAAGACTCACAACCAGCAAGAGGCCTAGCAGAGGATGCTGGATTATTGATGTTCTATGTTTGATTGTAAGAGAACAATAACTATAAATGAAAGTCTCACTGTATTACAAAAAAAAANGGGATGAGTGGAGTTGATGGACTTGTGATAGATACGTATGATATCGGGGGTGGGGGGCAGTCGACTGAGGGAGGGGGGTGGTCACTTTGTGAGATGTGAAAAGTGTAACTATTGCATTGTTTTGTACACCTAAAATTAGTAATAAAAACAAACAAACAAAAAAATGATCCACTGGAATATGAACAGAAAGTATTAGAACTTGTATTTACATTTTGTCCAAAAAGTTAAGCAAGTAAGTTAAAATCATATTTAATATTTGGATTAGCAGGGGCTCCCTCTCAGGCTATAGCAGCTTTCCTGAAGGAAGAAAGTACCGCAAAGCAGAGGGGTTAAATCTGACACACTCACTTCTACTCTACTCTCATAACGTTACAAATTTTTACAGTTTAAATGTGCCTGGTTAAGTGGATTTACAGATTATATAATGAAAATTTAATTAAATTAACCCTCCCACCTGGCTTAAAAAAGTTTACAAAGACCTCTAGGCATTGAGGCTAATACTAATAATGCAAGCACATTTAAACAAGAAGAAAACCGCAGGGCTAACACATCGTTTACTGTTTTCGTATGAGTCCTTCAGCAGCTACATTTTAATGTAAAAAAAAAATCATAATCTACTGAGATCTGACAAAGTTAGTCCCCTAAATTCAAAATTATCAAGACTATTTAGAATAGATTCATAGCCACAGTCATTAAATTATACATTGTTAGTACATTTTTTTTAAATGAAAAATATTCATTTTAGCTCTTTACATTGTTTTATCATGTACATAGCATATTGGCATAATCGTACATGTATATAATTTATAAACAAAAATAGATTGGGAGCTCTGAGCAACAGCAGTTCGATGCCCGGCCCGAGCTGAGCAGCTGCTGAGCTGCCAACAGGTAGC
Source organism: Hipposideros armiger (assembly GCF_001890085.2). Lineage (NCBI taxonomy): Eukaryota > Metazoa > Chordata > Mammalia > Chiroptera > Hipposideridae > Hipposideros > Hipposideros armiger. The sequence continues at coordinate 511,414 of NW_017732154.1, forward strand.
AGGATGGCTCAGCTTAAAAAAAAAAAAAAAAAAAAAAAAAAAAAGATTGGGAGGATATGCTCAAAACCATTTTACTCATAGGGCACATAATTCAAGTATGGGGACCCGGTAGACAAGTATATGAGAACATGCAGTGATGAGTAAGTACTGAGGACTCCTTCTTAAAACCTGCTATAAAGAGGAAGTGAGAGATACAGGACACACAGGATTCAGGGATATTTGTGTGCTCGCTTGTTTATAAGAGAGCTTACAGAAAAGGTTCTTAAACATTAACCTGCTTGTGAAAAATACAGATACCCAAGATCCCCCACTCCCTTTCTGGTTCTGTCGGCCTGGATATCCAGGAGGAATCTGTACGTCCAAATTATTCTGATGCCAATGGTCCAACCTTAGATGACAGCGGGACTTAAAGCCAAGGTTTAAATGTCAGTGAGAAGACTTCCCAAGAAATGCAGAGGTTCAAGACTGGGTAGAGTCCATGTGAGACCCCTAGTGAACAGAGAAGAGACACAGGCACAGAAGAGGGACTGGCCTTTATTGAGAGCAGGTCCGTCTCCTCCAGGAACAGAAGGAACGAGAGCCACAGATGACAAGAGAAACCTGACGCAGATGTGATGAGAAACCCCGGTATTCACAACAAGGAGGAACAGGCTCCTTTACCAGAACTGATATAGAAACATAAAAAAACGAAATGTCTCCGTTTTTATTTGAAAGAATTCTTATAAAAATGAGGTATTCACAGTGGAATCTTCTCTTAAATGCATATTTTCATTTACTGAGAGGGTATGAACTCATCCAGAGAATTTTGATTTTCAATTGAATACTTTTCAATCTGTAAATTACCTCATGCATTGTGGTTTTTAATGGCACTCAAATGACCTTGAATGATAAAGTTTATGTTCTTGCCTATTTCTTTACATATTCATTGGCACAACTCCAAGGAAACTAAGTCATAAAAATAGAAGTTCGCTGATTGCATGGCGATTACAAGCAGCTGAGCAACCATGTACATAAATAAGGCAGTACTTAATTGCTAGAGAATTAAAGTTATTTGGAGTATAAATGGAAGTTTAAAATGTGAAATCTGTATGTTTCAGATAAAAAAAGATTTTTTTCTTTACTAATCATACTTGAATTCAAATTATTTTGGTTTCTAATGTGAGATATATTTAAGACTTCATAAGAAAAAAAGTACAAGGTGTATATTTTGTCAAATCCTGTGACACAATCAGTGGAAATTGGATTAGCAATCCCTTCTGGATCAACGCTTGCCAAGCCCACTAACCCTCCCTCTACCTTTATGCCACCCTTTGCTTTGTGGCTTTTAAATTTGGAACCTGTTTTTAAAGACAAAAGTTCTGTTTAATAAATTTTTAATGATAGTTTTAATCAACTTGTGACTTCAATAAACTTGTATCTTACAAAGAAACCTCTTTTTTCTATTTACAAAAGTAATAAATGTTGCAAAAAATATTTCAGGAAATACTGAATGGTACAAAAAATGTGAAATCGCCTATAATTTCACCACTCAGAGGGAATTATGACTAAGATGTCTGTGTATAGATTTCTAGACCAACTTTAAATCAACATATTTACATATGTGCATTTTTATAAGAAAAATTGAAATATTATACACATACACGACATGTGGTTTAACTTCAGTTTACCTTTCTTCCCACATAATAATTCTCCTCATGTCAAAATAGACATCATCATTTTTAACAGATGCTAAAAATGTTGACTTAAGGATTGTCGTAATTTAAGTAACCCCGTATTGAAAGGTATGTAGGTGTATTTTATCTTTAAAAATAGTAGGTTCACAAACAAAAAATTGGACATTTAAATCTTCTGTACAAACAGATTTCTTCTCTTATAAAGATTACATATAGGTCTAGACTAAGAGGATGTCTTNTATAATTTATTCTTAGAAAAAAACTTTCCTCTTATGCCCTACCTCATCTTTGGAAAACGCTATGACATAGGAAAGCTTCTTGCCCCACCCTACTTCATAAAGGAGTGGTTTGTCACAGGCATCTTCACATGCGTCACAGTGCAGCCACCGCTGCTGGGAAGGGGAATAGACTTCTGTCCAAACATGGTCTACTCAAGTCAGAGATGAGAAGTCAACAGGAAAAAAGGGGGGAAAAAAGTTCAGTTTATAAAATTAAAATGGCTTCCAATAACTAAATACAAACTTCTAAGATAAAAATCACATAATAAAGTTATTTGCAATATTATAAATTTTGGTTAACAAGATTGAGCATTTGGTGGCACGCAAGACTCTAGAACATGTGTTTTCTGTCTCTTTGAAATCCTTCAAAATGTTTTTGGAGTATCTCCTTTAATAGTTTTAGGCTCCATTGAAAATAATGTGAGACATCACTTTTCCAAAGGTGAACACACTGAACAATAACATCAAAAACATAGGGATCAGTATGCTAATGTGATGAAGTTAATGCCACTTTTGAAAATGCAGTCTCTCTTGACCTTTAAGACTCACAACCAGCAAGAGGCCTAGCAGAGGATGCTGGATTATTGATGTTCTATGTTTGATTGTAAGAGAACAATAACTATAAATGAAAGTCTCACTGTATTACAAAAAAAAAAATAAAAAAACAACAGAAACACAAGTAAAAGTCTAAGAGCAAGGAAAACAACCTTTTAACATATAGACAACACATGAATCATGTCTACATAAGGACAATATAAATTTCAGTTTTTACCTTTTTTGTATATTAAGATTTAAGATTACTAAATCTTTTATGCTAATCCCTACAAAAATGAAGGTTTCTATAAAACATTATTACACATGATCTTATCTATACAGAAACAGCATTACTAAAAAAATGTCATGGTAAATTAATAAAAGAATGTTTACAGTACAAAGTACCAGGCAAAATGCTAGGTATACTGCAAAAATCTTGTGATCCCCACAAAAAACCCATGAGGTTGGTATTATTGTTATTTTACAAAAGGCAAATGGAAGCTTAGACTAAGGCTAGAAAGCAACAGAAAATAACGAGCCCAGGATAAACCTAAAGCCTTACGTCTGCAAAGCCCCATGGCTCTCTGCTTATACCATGTTCTGTACCTGTGTAATCCCAAATATAGCGAGCCTCAAACCCCAGGGCTCGGCAGCACAGGGTGAAACAGTTGGCCCATTCGCCACACCGTCCGCGTCTCGTTTCCAAAAGCTTCTCAGGGTCATTATACCTGGTTTAAAATACCAACAAAAAAAGCTTTGATTCATTATCAAACATAAGAATTTTAAAGAATGTATATTACGTTTGTGTTAAACAGTAATATTTCTTAATTTCATATTCTTAATGATTAAAGAGCCTAGAATATATGAGGCATTGTGCTAGAATCTTTGGTAAAAAAAAAAA
>NW_017732154.1:516629-520129 GCF_001890085.2 Hipposideros armiger
TTAACATTCAATATTATTTTATATGAGTTTCAGGTATACAGCATAGTTGCTAGACATTTATAAAATTTATGAAGTCAAATTAAATGAATTTATAATTTAGGTAATTGAAAAAAGTTATAAATTTACATTAAGAAGTAGAACAGAATTAGAGCATCCTATGCCTTCATCTTTTGTATACTAGGTATGCCAAGTTGAATGACCAGTGTAGCCTCTAATTGACAGTGTCCATCATACCAACCCTATACAGAGAATAGCTAACAGTAAAACAAGCAAATGTTTAGAAGGGAAAAGAATAACCCTTTGTATAAATATCTTTGTTAGCCTGTGCCCCTCCACACTGCATTATGACTTTACATCCAGCTGCCTAGAAAGAATCTATGAGGAGAGCGGTTTAATTACTTACATCTTATATTTTCAAATCTTTGCACAGTGCCTGTGCAAATGTATGCTGAATGGAGAAATAAATTGTGCATATTTTAGATAATTACTGGATATTGGATTCTGTTTATGCCATATTCTGTATATCATAGGGATGGTTACTAGTTGGGACAGAACTGAGTCCCTAAGCCCTCAGTTAGGGTATTTAAAAAACTTGCTATCTCTTCTTGTCCGATGATACAAGTAAACTTTACAAATATTGCCAATTAAGAAAATTGGAAGAGGCTTGTAAATTAAAGGATGGAAACAATTAATTGAAAACTTCAAATTTCCTTAGTTTAAAATCTAGAGATATGAGAGTAGGTCAGGTTGGGCAAGGGAAGGTGCCCAATTAAAACAAAATTCTGTAGTTTAAAAATATATACATATATATATGATGGTACTATACTTTTACCTTCCATATCACCATCTGATGATTATTTTAAGTGTAGCACTATCTTTACTATTACAACTATTAGTATTATTATTAATGTTGTTAGTATTATTTTTATGCACTCTAAAGTATTATTAGTTATCAGAAAGTTAAAATTTATACATTAAAACAAGAACAATACAAGATTTACAGCATTAAACGTGCTAGGACTACACTCAATTTATATTTGAGAGCAAGAATCAACAAACTTTTCCCATGAAAAGACAGACAGTAAATATTTCAGACTTTGTAGGCAATATGATCTCTGCTGCCAGTACTCTACCACTGTAATGTAAAAAGTTATAGACTATACATTCAGCATGAGTGTATTCCAATAAAACTTAATTTACAAAAATAGGATATGGGCTGGATTTAGCCTGCCAGCCTTAGCTTGCTGACCCATCCTAGAGGAATATATCTCTAATAACTAAAATGAAGACAAAAAGCTCATTTAACAAAAATTCTCTTTTACCCATTCCATTAAGATATTATTCTGACTTTATTGTCCAGTGGATACCCACCTCGGGAATCGATTGCTGAACTGGCATGCATCACAATAATGATCTTCTACTCTGTTCGCACCCCACTTCCGCTCATCATCATTGGGAAATAATGCACCTCTAGACTTAGTCTGACCACCACATTTGCTGCACAAAATGTTATTCACCCATTGAAAAAATTCTTCCTTAAACCAGTGTAAAAGCTCCAGCAAAAGAAAATCCTCATCACTTATATTAGTACCTGAGAAATTAAAACAGAACCAAGTAAGAGCTAAAGCTGATGAAAACTAAAAATATCCACATTTTATTCTCAAATATGAACTGAAATACATGAAAATATAGGATGATCTAGAAAGCTTGCACAAATATCGATGCAAGAAAGAGCTGTCAGTATGTTGTGAACTAGACTGAAACACAGTAACATAATAAACTGCACATTTTGAACAGTAGGATGTTTATTACTCTGCACCCTCTAACTGACATTACGCATTAACATGTAAGCTGAACACAGCATCTCTCAGAGAACTATGGTCAATTTGGAATTGATCCCGAAAACACATGGGCAGTAAGTAAAAAAGTCTAATTTTGATAAACACTTTAAAATGACGATATTAAATTTGTTATCAGGTAGATATGCAAGTAAATATGAGACAATCACAAAATCACAGGCACTTTTAAAAAAATCATCCTATTAGCGCTTCAACTATATAACATAATCCACCCACGGATATTCACCACGAAACACATAAAAACACGGTCATGTCTACACTTATATAATACCAATAGCAAGTAAGAATGACATATATCTATTTTATCAAATAAAGATTTTTCTTGAGCATATTCAAGAGTATGGTGTCTTTGGAATGAAGGAAAAGAGAGGGGGGAAAAATATCTAGGAGACCTATTTAGGGGGCCCTCATCTCCACATTTAATGTTTTATTATTTAAAAATGATATATGAAGGACATATATGGCATAATGTTAAGATCTCATAAAATATGACGGTTATAGGTGTTTGATATATTATACTCTATTCTCGTATTTATGTTTGATATATTTCAAAATATAAACTATAGGAAAAAACTACAGACTATAAAAAGGCCAAAAATATATTATTTTCATGGATGAGCAAACTCAATATTCCAAGGTTAATTCTCTACATTAACCTGTAATTTAATGCAATCTCAATTAAAATTATACACTTTCTCAGGCAAAGAATTTTTCCAGTGGGTTTAATATTCTTATTGATATGTGGAAGTTCTCTATATATTCTGGATACTTATCTTTTCTTTGTTAGACATGCTACATTTTGTTCTCCCAGTGTTCTTTGTTTAACTTCACTTAGTGTTTATTTTAAAATGCAAAGTTATAAATTTTCATTATTTAACAGTTTTTGTCTCACTTAAGGACTGCTCTACTCCAAAGTCATAAACATATTCTCTTGTAACTTCTATTACTTTTATAGTATTTCCTCTCTATATATAACATTTTATATATGTAAGGATGAATGAAGTACAGTAGGGATCTGATATTTTGATAGCTACTCTTCCCAATATCATTCATTGAACAGTCCATATAAGTCCAAAGTAGTCTTATAACTACTTTGAAGGGCTAATTTTATTAAATATTGTGTGTCACTTAGAAATTATAAAATAACTTTTCATAAAATTTTACAAGCTAACTGCACGTGAGAGAAAAATTATGCACAAAATCATCAACATAACTCTGAATAAGAATCTGGAGATAAATTTGTCTACTACACATCAAAACACATTACAAAATTGTAATAATTAGAATACAGTGATATTGGTGAAGAATAGACAAATAGATCAATGAAACAAAAGGGTCCTGAAAGACAGAATAGACACACCCTTAACAAGTCTATTACCCATCTGACACCATACATAGTATTACAATACTACTGACTATACTCCCTATGCTGCACTTTACATCCTATGACCACACACACACACTTAATTATGGCTGACATCCAATATTATATTAATTTCAGGTGTATATTGTAGTGGTTAGGCATTAATAGTATATAATATATGAAGTGATCCCTCCCAATAAGTCCAGTCCCCATCTGACATCCTACATAGTCTTTACAACATTACCCACTATATTCCCCACACTGTATTTCACACCCCT
>NW_017732154.1:522586-523612 GCF_001890085.2 Hipposideros armiger
CTACATAGCATTAGCAAAGGAGAAGTACTCTTAAAGAGGAAAGGCAGATACAAAAGGAAGAAACCACAGTAATATGCCCTCCAGGAAGAGTGGTTATAAAACCTAAAACAAAAAAAAGTCTCAAAATAATTCCAAAGGCAAAGGGGCCACAGGGTCCACAGAGCAGAAAGGGGCCTTGGAACAAGCATTAGGGAGACTGGGTGGGCCCTGCAGAAGAAAAAGCTAGACATTTAACCCCCACCTCCACCCCATCACTCCTTGTGAACAGAGAATGTGCCTCTGAACAGTGAGGGATGATGACGCTTAGACGCTTAGGAGGAAAGACGCATTTTCAAGCTCAGAATAGCTGCTTCTGGCAAAGCCCACCTAAACAAAACAAAAATAGAAAAAACAAACAAACAAACAAGCAAGGACATAGACAATATAAAATAAAATGTCAGAAATAAGTTCAAACATGTTAGCAATTACAGTAAATATGAATGGGTTAAAAGTGTGTATTTAAAGGAGCAAATTAATTATAAAATATAAAAACCATTACAAAATACTTTATATCAGACACCGTATTAAGCCCTGGGGATGGGAGCACGAGACAGACACAATTACTTTATTGTCTGGGGGTGGGGGAGGCATTAAGCAAAGAATGACAGAACCACCATATAAGTCAAATATATGTGTGTAAATGGGTATGTGTTACATACTGGAAAAATAATGGATACCAAAAGAGGCAAGGACATTATCCTCGCAGAGTAAGTGGTCTATGGATACAGAAACAAATACTGATACAACAATGTTCATTTACTCAAATATTTAATGAATCTTTATTATTTGCTAGGTATTGGGGACAAAATGGTAAGTTAGACAATTTATTAATAGGTATGAAAAGAGTTATAAAGCAAATATAGAGGACAGTGAGACTGTACAACAGGGTTCTGAACCTAGGATTCCCTGAATAAATGATGTTTGTGTTAAAACATAAACGATGATGAACTGCCCGAGTGGTGTGTTGGTTAAGAGTTGGCTTGGTTA
>NW_017732154.1:527027-530659 GCF_001890085.2 Hipposideros armiger
TGTTTGGATTCTGCTTTCGGAATGCAAAGGGTATAAAAAATATTAATAAATAAAGGATTAATAGGAAGTTATTTCTATAGGAACACTCGGCATGTATAACTAGCAAATTTAAAAATCAGTTGGATCACTAGGAAAATGCAAATTAAATTCACAATGAGATACTACTTAACATCCACTAAAATGGCTAATAAAATAGACAAGTGTGGGTGAAGATATCGAAACATTGGAACCTTCACACACTGCTGGCGAGGATATAAAACAGTGAGGCAACTCTGGAAACAGCTTGGTAATTTCTTAAAACATTAAACATAAACTTACCATACAACTCAGTGGTTCCACTCCTAGGAATCTACCCAAGAGAAATGAAAACATATGTCCACAAAGAGCCTTATATGTAAGTGTTCGTAGCAGCATTATTAATAACAAGTAAACAACCCAGGTGTCTATCATGGAATGCTATTCAGCAATAAGAAGGAACAAAATACTGATACGTCCTACAATATGGCTAAGCTTCAAAAACATACAAAGTAAAAGAAGCAAAAGACTACATATTATATCATTCCATTTGCATAAAATATCCAGAAAAGGCAGCAAAATAAGTTTCTAATGACCACCACCATTTATTGAGTACCAATATATTCCAGTATTTTATATCTTAAAGAAAAAAATGTATTACAAACTTCAATACCAGTGCTGATCACCTTGTTCTATATTTCAAAATTTTACTTGATTTGGTTACAGTTTTAACCAAAGAAATATTATAACAGTTATAAAGCGCATCAGTGCTCAAGATGTGTCTAGTTTATATGCAGGTTAAATGCTTTTTTAATCTCTCTTCTGCTGGTTAACTTTGGTCCATTTTAATTCTGAATTAGGATCCATACTCAAAATGGGCAAGACAGGAGAATATAATACTGTAGTATAGCAACTAGTGGTGATACAAGCTTAAATAAAATACTTTTTAAAAATGTGTACTCCAGTAATTCATGGATAACCAAGAGTTGGCTATAAAAAACAAGATTCATTCTAATTTCTCCCAACTCCCTTAAGGAACACAGAAAAAAATGTTTTGCTCCAAGGACTAGAGAAATGAGTTGATGTACACTAGTCTAAGAGCATATGTCTTTGAGAAAGTTTGTTTTCTTCTAAACTCTGAATCTATTTTAGCAATAGAATTCCATTTTGTTTTTACTGTACTGTCTAGAGGCTTTCTGGTGATAAACAGAGTTTTACAGATCTCAAACTGTATCTGAATTGCCAGGTTACAAATGAAAGAAAGGAAAGAGGTTAAAGAAGATTCAGAAAATGTGGATGGACTTCCTAAACCAGAACATTGTCAAAATACTACTTATTCCAGGAAAAAGCTACTTTGTAAAATAAACTGTTTTAATGCATTATATGCTTTTCTGTAAGACTGATCAGTACTGTGTATTTTAAACTGTAATACTGAGATTCAACAAAAGACAAGGGAATCTTAAAAGATAGAATATTCTAACACTTGAATCAGAAAATACATGAGAAAAGGTGCTAAAAACCAAGAAAGAGGTTAAATGTGCTTTTGTATCAATGTCAACCTTAATTACACAACTGATGAAGACCTCCAGTGTTCCAAGGTGGAAGAGACATGCGCAAGAGAGGGACACAAAAGAATCCACTGGGGTGCACTGTAAATTTACTTTTTATTTCACCCTTTAATTTTTTACGATTGTTGTATAATGTACATAACATATTATATAGAAGTATATAATTTATAAGTAAACAGAAATTTATGGGATTATGCACTCAACATTTTATTATTGGTAAGGTGTATAATCAAAAAAGATGTGGAAACCACTGTTGTAAGGAATTGTCTGACTAGGGTTACTATTCTTTCTTATTAGAGTTCAGTAGTCCCACTTTTTTTTTTTTAACTCTGTGATACCTTTTACTGAATGAAGCAGCTCAGATACTTTACAGAAAGAAATATTATTACCATGGGCAAACCTTTGAAGTCCTTTACAGTTTGCAAAGCTACTTTTCACATATGCTATCTTATCTGATGCTCACAGCCACTTAGCATCACTACTAGTTGATCCAACAGTATCAGTTAAGTTTCTCAGAAGCATTCATAAACACTAGTTGCATTTATTATTATAAATATAAATTATTATTCACAGCTAATGTGAGAAGAAACTATTTTAAAGACTTAAAAGCTGACCCAAGTCAATTTAGACACAAAGGAATATGTCTTACAAGAGTTAATCCTCCATGAAAACTTGAATATCACTTAACAAGAATTATAAAAAGGAACAGCAACTCTGCCCCTTCCCCCACCTTTATTCTTTATTTTTAAAAGATAAACTTAGTGCTTTCCCAGCCTATACATAGGAATGACTGCTAATCATTGGCCTAGGGTAAAGGCTCTGGAATTATTCAGCAGGAGAAAATTAAGAGGAGATTTAATAACTGATTCTACATCAAGTTCTGTTGCATGGAGGACAGTGACAAGGTGTTTTACACAACATAAATTAAGAAAATACAAGTTTAAGTTGGCTATTGATAACATTACAATACAACCCAGTGGTTTCATGAAAAATCATGAAAATGTTTCTGATAGTGAAAATTTACGAGAGGAATACTTAAGGACCTTTATCATAAGAGATTTTTGTAAACAGGATAATTTCCTATTAAATGCGATCATTTAGGTGTACCAAGAATGCCTGTAGTAGTTTGATTTCAGTTCTTCAGAAGTGTGTATGTGTATGTATGTGCTAATAACTAAATTTCCCTAATTTGTTAGCACCACTGTCAGTAAATTAATGCATTATTGATATTAAACCTAAAGAAGCTGATTTTTTTAATTGAATTTAGGCATTGATAATGGTTAGGATGCTGGAATTAATAATTCTCGTGGTGAATGGCAACAGGTAACATTTAGATCAGAAGTGTCAACTCAGTAGAGGAAATCTTACTTTATAGCCACATCACTGTCTGGCAAGTCCATTTCTTTTGTTTTAGGATATAGGCATATGTTAACTTGTGTAACTGATTTAATTTGTGTAATTAAGGAAACAGGTACATTTATAAATAATAACCAAAACTTAGGCAGCCTCAGAAGCAATGAACCACAAGTTAAGACTTAAAAGTATAAATAAAAGAGCCATTTCACCCACTTTTGTTACAAATTTGACAATTTTTTAAAGAGTTGAGGAAATCTGATAGTATTAGAAGAACCAAGAATAATGGGCATTAATTAAGGAATTAATCATAATATATTTCAAAGCTTTTGCTGTTTCGACGCTTTGAAAGGAACAGTGAAGGCAGGTTTACTTCTAACATTACCATTGGAGCAGATGGTGGATTTGATGGCTGCCCTTGCCGGTCCCCTGCAAGCTGGGCTAATCCATCAGGATCTGAAGACCGTGCTGTAGGAAGCCGGGTACTGGCTGCAGGTTGCTGAGATAACTCTTCTTTGTGGCTCTTGTTTGGTCCATCTAATCTGCTACTTCTCTCTACAGCAATGAGGTCACGGATTTTTTGCAGCTGCTCCACTGAAGCTTTTTTAGGAAAGATGAGATGTGTTTCTCCCTGGAATTTATAAAATTAGGAAAAAGTTTAACCTTTGCTTTTATACTGACAGTCATTCTTACACA
>NW_017732154.1:530804-568664 GCF_001890085.2 Hipposideros armiger
TACTGTAGAATATATTTTAACAATCATTCTGTTTTCTTACCATATGACACTTTTTAATATATATATGGTCAAAGGTAATGCCTAACATAAACCAGAAAATTAAGAAAATTTGTCTTCTTGTTTGTATACCATGCTAAGCCTCTTTTATTAGTTGAAAGAACCTTCAGAAAAATATTTTATCTTTTAGGAATAATAAGTCAGAAAGCCTCATAAGAGTTCCAAATATGTGCACTTCTATCCTCTCTACAGTAGTATATGATACTACCATTCTCCATGAAACACTATAAAATAATAATTCTCTATTAAACACTCTATAAAATAATAATGATGCTAGACATACAGACATGCAAAATGATCAATGGTCACATAAAACCACCAAGAAGTTATATAACAACCTTTCAATCTTTTAAACCCGTCTTTAAAGAATAGCTACATGATTAGAAGTCTCTATGTAGGTTTCACTAATTCCACGAGATAAAAAAAAGTACAACCTGATGGACAATTCAAAACTATGGACTGTCAACAGTAATACTTCATCCCAAGAACTAGAGAAATAAGAGTTGATATTACTAGATTACTAAGAGTATGTGTTTTTGGTCCAAACAAAACAAAATATCAAACAATAAAAATCTAATTTTTTATCCAGTGATTCATTTAATGAATATCCATAACATAATCAGAGTGCTTTGAGATACAATAAACATTATAGCAAAGCTCACAAGGTAAAATAGTCAGCAAATTACAAAACAAGAAAAAAGGTGAAATGAAAATATATTCAATCAAGTTTCAAGGTGCTGAGGAGCAACAGTGTTACAACAGTAATTCCAACAACTGCAAATGAGATAAAACAGTTGTTACAAAATGCAGTGGTCAGATTTGTAGATTGTAAGCATTTAAATTAAATCCAACAATTGAGAGTGACCTTATTTTCTTGGTGATGGCAGGCCTACAGTAATTAACTGAAGACATACTCAATAATAATATGAACATCAATTACACATGAATCCGTTTTGAAAGGCTGTAAGAGGCCAGCAAGCTTTATACATTACTTATAACAGTTGGGAAAATGACTACTACCATGTATTGCGTTTGTGTGTTCTAGGTACTGTCTAAGTGTTTACATACATTATCTCAAGTAATTCTCACAACCACCCTGAAAAGTGGGCATTAGGTTTATCCTACTTTTTATATGAAAATACAAAGGCTCAGAGAAGTTAACCTGCCTGATGCTCCTACAGAATTGTCAGAGCAAGGATTCAAACTGCAAGATCTTAATTGTTAGGCTGTCATTGACTCCATCTTAGACAGAACAGAGACCAAAAATCACAAGGTTGTGCAAACGGTTGGAAGGGTTAGCAGAGAGAGAATATTTCCACAGTTGTTATGATTACATATATGATGATTAGCACAAATTAGAACACAACCATTTTTCCAACATTAGGAGGAACTACCACACATCTAGGATGAGGCCTGGGAAGAGAAACCAGATATCTGGTTTTAAGCCAAATACGGAGGCTTCTCATACTGTTAGTGAGGAGCACAGAGAAAGGTACATGACGCCATGGATGGCGATGTATAACACGTATCTGGGACTGGGTCTCAGCCCACACCTCAGACAGGTCCCTGACAAGACCGAGATGCTGCTCATGCCTCGGCTCTCTTTCCTTCTACCTTCTCAGGACCAGTCCTAAAAGAACATGATTATGGCCAATGTGTCTGTACCAAAAGTATTTAATAAACAGCACTATATTTTCATAAAAGAACAAAATTACAGGTTCAATGCACTAGATCCAATAACATTTTAAGAAAGCATTGAGAATTCTAGTATTCAACAAATTTATGTTTCTCAATACATTTTTGCTGAGACAATTCTCATTGCCGGATGGTTAAGCAAACCAAGCCCCTGACCACTAAACACCAGTCACCAAGACGACCAAAACTGCCCTCCTCCAATGCCCTGGACGGGGGCATAGATGGAGGGTGGGTACGGCTCCTGGTGAGAACCACGCCACTAAGTTGCCTGATGGGTCACATATCCATTTGGATCCCAGTCTTTCTCAACCTCCTTCCTTCTCAGAATTTTCATAGAAAAGAAGGCAGCCTCAGAGATGAGTGGGCCCCAAAGTGCCCAGGATTTTAATATCCAGTTGAAAATTTCGGGATAGATCTTAGAGTCCTACTTCATCTCAAAGCCCACCAAGGTTCTTTTTAAGTGGTAGAGTTCAGTTTTAGTTCCACTGGTTCCTCCTGCAACTCAGCCACACTGATAAAAACATTTACTTCAGACAGGTCCTGAGGTGTTAAGTCCAAAGCCAGACAGACACTTTAAGTATGAGTTAGTCTACCCATGTTAATCTTTTCTGAAGTAGTGACTCCATTTGTATCAAATACTATTGCAAGTTTCAGTCTGGCTTGTTACCTGGCATTGGTGTGACCAACCTTCCTTCTTGCCTGAGACCGAGGGGTTTTCTGGGATGTGGGACTTTCAGTGCTAACACCAGGACAGTCCCAGGCAAACTGGGACAGTTGGTCACTCCACCTGGCACTCAAATATTTGCTGCATGAAAGGCAAATGTGATTCCACTGAATCTGTGACACTTCAACAATAAGAAATTAATACAGTCTCCAGTTGTCATTTACTCAATTCTCCTGTCATTTGACTCTCAAAAATCTGCATTTCTTTGAACAAAATCAGCAATGTTCTCAATTTTCTCCCTCTATAGTTTTATATCCTCTATGTTCAGATGACTGTAACTATAAGCAGATGACACAGGAATTTATTCTCTCCTTTTGAGTTATAGACTCATATATCCAACTGCCTATCTGACTTCTCTACTTGGATATTTAATAGTATATTAGTTATTAATTACCCAAAAGATAGGTAGTGCTTTATCCCCTGACATCTGTTACTCTCCAAGATTTCTCATGCTCAATTACTGGTACTTCCATCGACTTAGTTGCTCAAGCCAAAACCCAGAAGTCGTCCTGATTCCTTCCTTGTCCTTATATCCCACATCCAATGCATCAGCAAGTCCTGTGGGTTCTACTTCAAAAAGAAATCCTGGACCCCTCTTCTTTCCCCCCATCTCCACTGCAACCAGGCATTCAGTCAACGAACGTTTACTGAGTGCCTAAATGCACCAGCACTGCTCCAGGAGCTAGCAACAAGGAAACAAAACAGACAGAAGACCCCGCCCTCATGAAACTTACACGAACCACTACCATTTCTCATTTACACTAAGAGAATAAGCTTACTAACTGTTATCCCTGCTTTCTCCCTTGTCTCCATCCCAGAACATCCAGAATAGTCTTTTTACAACAGCTAGAGTAATCTTTAAAAATATTTTCTCTGCTTAAAACTTTCCAGTGGCTTCCCATCTCACTTAGAATAAAGTTCAATTCTTTGTCACAGTCCTCACACCCCATTGCCTGGCCTCTGTCTGCCACCGTCTAGCTACTTTCTATGCCAAAGCTACTCCCACTAGAAAGCCCTCTGCACATGTGAATCCCTCTGCCTGAAATACTCTTACCAGAGAGCTTCAGGAACCTGGACTACTTTTTGTCACTCAGGTCCCAGCTCAAATATTATCTCCTCAGAGGCCTTCCCTGACCACTCATCCTAGTAGCTGCCGCCACTACAGCTGCTTTTTATTGTCATCATGTCTTCTTTTCTTCTCTGCACGCATCTTCCTTTTTGTGTCTATTGTCTAACCCACTAGGATGCAAGCTCCAGGTGAGATGAGATCTGTATCTACCTGGTTCACTACTATATCCCCAGGGCCTGAAACAGAACCTGGAGCCGGAAGCAGAGAGGCAGGAAGGAAAGTGTATCCTATAGCAACTCAGCAAGCCTCTTTAACAATTCTGATTGCTACTGACTACTGAGTCTCTAAGATCTGGTTCAACTTCTTTCACTATTTCATAAACTAGAAATGGTTAAGCATATACACATAAAGAAAATTCACAATCTTGCTTACTACTTTCATTGTGTCATAAAATTAAGCTATGCCACAAGATTCCAAAAAATGGGTCTTTTTCTTTTGACCTAAAAACAAAAAAATACACCGAGATTCTTTTTTTCTGTCACAGAAGAAAACCCTTATGTGTGGCAACTAAACCCAGCTTCTGTGTTTCCTCTTTTCATTCCATAGTGGAAACAGGTGGTTGCACCCTATTAGTATCCATGCATGCTTACAAATCAGGAGCACAAATCATGCTTTTGCTAAAAGTATAAAGTGAGCTGGAATTTGGTCCTTGGGTAGCATGTCTGACCTCCCAGTACTAAAAAACAGACTTGTAAGACTTTTCCCTGTGGGAGAGTTGTTATGTTTTACTGTGACTTTACAGTATATTTATTGTGGCTTACTTAAATGTCTAATAGGTGAAGAAATAACTAGTTAAATTTCCAAAATGATCAATTAATAAAAAAATATGATCTTATTTAGGTAATTACCCATCAAGACAGTAACAAATGCTTGGTACATGAATTGGAGAGAAGATACACTTAAACACTTACCTCTTCAAAGCCCATTTCGAATAAACATTCAACAGCTCCTCTGACAGGCAAGAGTCTAGTAGAAAAGGCTGTGTTTCCAATCCGGATAGATCTATATTTTTCATCATTAGGGTTTCTGATTAAAAATAAAAAGTTGGATTATATATAACCACTTATATTTTTTCACAATGGTTTTATATTCCTTTTCACATTTTATACTGGCTATATTCCTACAAGGTAGGTTAGATCCCAACTCTAAAAAAACAGGAAGCACAGTCTGGAAAAGTAGCCTGATTTTGTGATTTTTTTCCTAGTAGAAATTTACTACAACCTCACTATTAAATTTCACAGCTGAAAATATTAATGCTGCCATAAGGAAATCCATGTGACATTTTAATTCTGTGCTGTGAAAGCTAGAAACCTTTATGAGTTTTTAGGATGCTAAGAAAAAAATCCACGTCAACTCCAGACAGGGGGGCAGAAAGTTTCGCCTGTTTTGTTCTGATGGATCTGAATGATCAAGGATGTTGCCTAGAGCATAGATGGTGACTTATAAATATTTGTGAAATGAATGAATAAAAGAAACTACAAAGCTATATAAAAATGGGTCACAGTTCCTCAAAGACATTACTTCTGACAACCATGAACCTAGGTATACCTTTATAGTCACTTGATTTTCTTTCTTCCCTAGACCAATGATTGTATTTACTGTAACTTCTGCTTTAGCTCAAGATATATTTTTGTCACAACAAACATGGTAATAAAATAAAATGAAGACATGAATTTCTTTTACCATGATTAAGATTTTGAATAGTATACATAGGATGAGACCAAGCACATGAAAAGCTTTAAGATTTTTAATAACCCTGATAAATCAGAAAGGCTGTGTAAAAAAAAAAAAAAAGAAGAAAGAAAAACAACAGAAAATACAAGGTCAAGATAATCACAGTATTATACTTAAAAGACCTTCAGAACATAATTTAAGTAGGTTTCATATCTGATACCAACTTCCTTAAAATGGTGGTAGCTTTCATCAGTACTATATTAAGAAGGATTCTGAGGCTGTGTCAGGGGTTCATAGGAAGGAGTGCTGAGGCCATCTGCCTGGGGTATGGAATTGGGGGCGGGGGAACAAACGCTAGCAATTGATTAACCATCTTTGTCCTAACTATATATGCTCTCTAGATATTATGATATTAAAAACAACTGCGGTCCCCCCACCCCCAAGATTTTTAATTGTGGAAGCTTCAACATATTTCTCATTTGTTTTCCATCAAGCAATTCCCTATTGCCAAATTGTCAAAACAACTATATATGTATCTTTTTAAAACCTCTTTTTCTTAATTTTTTCAAAAATTATACAAGTTTATTATAGAATATTCAGAGATGAAAACTCAGAAATACTCAAAACGTCCAGAGATTGGTACAAATCTACAAACTCTTTGTGATCCATTCACGAGAAGAAATTGAGAGCATTCAGTAATTCTTATAACAATTTGATACTTCCATGAAATTTTCATTATATTTTACAAAAATTATAGGTCCACAAGGATTGGAAATTAAAAACAAAATACAGTTATTCACCACCGGTCATTTGAGAATTACAGATGGCTGAGAAACACAAAGAAAAACATCTCTCTCTTTTACTCAGTGTATTCGAGGAGGGTTTCTCAGTTTTGGCGTTACTGACATTTGGGGCCTGTATTGTGGGGGGGCTGCCTCCAGCACAGCAAAATGTTTAGCATCCCTGGCTTCTATGTCACACTGTATCTATCATAAGTGTGCCTCGCTTTCTTACCACTTAAACAAAACATTATAAAATAATCCTACATTTATCAAAGCTTGTTACAGATAAATGAGGCATCTTTTCATGATATACAACACATTCCAGGGTAATACACATATCAGTACCACTAAGATGAAATATCCCACTGATGTAAAACTGCTTGAGCTATTTTAATCTATTTTTTCCCCCAACAGCTTCCAGATTTCTACATGATCAAAGGTTTTCACTGGGCTTAAATTTCTAATTTTTCTTCCCTCTTTCATCACTGTTCTGATGTAGCTTATTATATTGATACACATTTCAAAGTTCCTGTTGATATAAAGCCTCTCTGCTATAGGCTCTGTATAGTTTAGATTTTCCTCTTTAGTTTCTAGTGAGCAATTTTCTATTGTTTTACATCAATAGACCTCCCATATCATTTATCTGTTTTCTCACTAAAAGAATATTGCAAATGAACAAAAATTACAGTAACGTCCGGTTACCCAAATCCTATTTTTCTCTTTGTAAATATGCTGAGTAGACCAGCCATGGTCTTGAGCATAAGCTGATGCCAAAAGTCCACCCCTGAAGTCCTCAGAGACCGCGGGAGAACTTGGCTACAGGGACACCAGACAGACCTCAGGTCCATCAGATCCTATTTTCGCCCTTGGAAAAGTGTCATATTTTTGAATCTCTAGCTTTCCAGCATCACCCCAGGGTATCCACTACACTCGAGCTCATTACTACTCTCCTTATCCCGCAATGTCTAAAGGATCCCTAAGAATCACCTTTATTTTTCCTTGATCTTTTTCCATTAACTTAATTTTCTCTGTAGACTTTTCTCAGATATTTTTTGGTAAAATTCTTTGCGTTGTTTCTTTCCCTATCTCTGTTGACCATTAATAATTTCTGCAACTTATAATATTTATCTTGCTTGTTAGCAATTATTTTGCACCTTCATGTAAGATTTTTGTTTGCTGGGTGATGTTGAATGGATGAGGTCTTGAAAGGGCAGCAAAATTTCCTCCTGTTCCTCACTCAACCACTGCTTTGAACATATTATGGTGTCTTTCGAGTTGTCTTACCCCCAATATCTACCAAATTGTTTAACTTATGAAAAATTAGTCTTTATGATTGAAAGGTAGAAAAAAGTCATACCTTTCACCTTAAAAGTCATAATCTATTATTACACTTCTAAGATTTTAAGACATATTAACAATAAATAGGTCTCCCACCGAGGTCATAGCATCTCAGAAAAAAACTGTAAATATTTCTATTTCAGAATTTCAGAAACACTGAGAATTAAAGTTATCTGATCGTTTACTAGCCCTCTTCCTCTTAAGAATGCATAATCCCAGAAAGGGTTCACATATATGAAAATTTAGCACGAGTATATCCTATATCCTTATATTTTATTACCAATCACAAAAGTTGCTTTGTAGGTCATTTAAAAAATTATTTGTATTCCTGAAAATCTGTTATTCTGAGATACATGTAAATTTTTCAAAAACATCTGCCTGCCTTTACAACCATCTGGGAACCAACTCTGGCTCTAATCTAACTCTACCATTATCTATCGATGACAAAAAGGGAACCGTACATGTAATCTAGCTTGTTTAAACATGAAAAATGAATAACAACAATAGATAACATACGTGCCAGATCCTTTATTTATTCCTCTTTTGCAATAATCCTATAATGTAGGTATTTTTCTTTCCTTTTAACAACGAGGAAACTGAAGCCCAGGGAGTTTACATAAATTGCCTATAATCACACTTTTAAGAAATAGTTGAGTGGGATTTAAACCCAGTGGTCTAATTTCAAAGCTTACATACTCTCCACCATACAAGATCGCAACAAATTCACTGATCCTCAGTTAACTATGCTCGCTCATTTTCTCCAGGTGTCAATAGTAACCTAGATTAAAAATCCAAAGTTATTTCGGTTGTCTCTTCCCATTACTAGTCCAGTCCTGCCTATAATACTTCTCTCTCCATTCTATCCGCATTTATGCTTATGATTACCGCAATAGCTTCACAAATGAAATCCATGCCATGAGTCTTCTTACATCATTATTCTACATGAAGCTCTTTCATATGCTTCTTTTTCAGTCTAGAAACTAAAATTCACTTTCTCTTGCCTACCATGTCAAATATAAGTTCTCTGCTACTCCATCAACCAGACCCATCTTATCAAATCTCTAGTCTCAAAACTGTTCCACATTAGGTCCCCCTGCTGTCTTCTATAAACATGTGATTGAACATTGTCTTGGAATTGTTCTACAGAGATTTTATACTGTGGCTATTTTCCATATCTGTGTCTTTCTCCCAAACATATTTATTTTCTTTGAAGGCAAAAACCACTTTCCATTCTTAGTCCATCCCAACCATATCCAGTGCCATTTGCAGCCAATAACTGTGTGCAGTTTGCAAAGGAAATTAGTGGAAAATCAATTTTTTTAAAAAAGAGTGAACAGAACAAATTATTTAAGGAACTCATGTGGAATACCAGTGAAAACGATTATAGGTTTTTGAGAAAGTAGGTATTATTGAAGACAGCTCACCTTTATCTAGAAGTCTGTGAACTGAAAAAAGTTAAAAGGTTCAACTCCATGGCATATTATGCATGTAAATTAGCATATATTTTATTGTAATTTCGTTAGCTTTATGATTCTTAGTTGGGGAATAGGATAAACATCACCCAAAGCAGAAATTTAAAACAAAACCAAAAGTATTATTTTCCCTTGTAACAAGCATCACTGTTAAAAAACAAAAAACAAAAAACAATTTGTACTTCATAATCCTTTCACCTTTTTCATCCTGTACCACAACCCCCCTCCCATTTATCACCCCAATAAATCTAGTACCCATCTGACGCCATACAGTTATTACAATATTACTGATATTCCTTATGCTACAGCCTACATCCCCAAGACTACTTTGTAACATCCAATTTGAACTTCTTAATAATCCCTTCCCCTTTTTCACCTATCCTTCCCCAATTCTCCTCTGTATAATCAATAATATTGTGATAGCATGGTACAGTGTCTGATGGTTGCTGGACTTATTATCGTGATGACTTATTATCGTGATCACTTCTTTAGGTCTATAAAAGTTGAATAACTATGGTATACACCTGAAATTACTATAATAGTGTGTGTTAGCTATATTTTAACAAAAATCTTTTAAAAATTGCTAATGAAATTCTCATTTCAGCTCTCATTCTATAAAATACTATATCAGACCCTGAGGTAGGAGCAAGGGTATCAAGACATCCCTTACACAGTCCCTTATCTCTAATGCTAGTAGATTTCCCAAAACAGCAAAAGGAACAGAAAACCTGGTGTTCTCTACTCTGGAATAAGTTAGATTAGCAGATCTGTAACGCAGTGTGGCTAGAAATAAATAAGAGATCTGGAGCTTTTCTGTTAAGAGATTAGCAAGTCACTGGATTTAGAAGGGGAAGGAAAGGTGGTTTTCCCCCGACTCCTGAAGGGGTTTAAATTCTAAGAATATGAGGGCACGGCACGGACTACTGCTATTACTTTAAGACAGACTAAAAAGCGTAGTTTTTCATACCATCTCCAATTATATGAGTTCCAAACTGCTAATTACCCTTATAAACACTTTTTAAAGATCAGAAACACAAGCCACGGTAAAGACTGTAACATGAACTGACAGCATGCCAAGTTTCTTCTATGAGTTCGGTACACATTCATAATGATGATTATGATACCAAGTCATGATTTGCATGCAAAGGAGTTCCTTCCTCAAAACATTTTGATCTTAGTAGCATTTTCGGTTTCACGGGATTGAAAGCAGAAGTGAATCCTTGTTACAAGGCCACCTCCCTTTTCTGATAGTGGGGTTTAAAGTTTGATGAATTTCCAGGTGAAAGGTCCCAGCTGAAGGGCTCTTGAGAGCTCAGCCTATGAATTCACTCCTGCAGAGTCCACTGGCACCCTTGTTCCCTGAAGAACTGTGAGACCTCTTAGGGTGAAGTTGAGGTGGTGTCACAGAGGAAGAAGGCAGTCCCCACATGAGTCACAATTGGGGAGCTGTGTACACCGCACATGTTGCATCCTATGTAACATCCGACACATAAGGGCTCACTATGCTTTTTTTTCAATTGACTTTTAAATCATTAATGTTACCTATATGAACACTATTATAAATGCCATGAGTTAAAACACTGCACTTGTAACTAATGTCTCTAAAATGGGGTCATGTGGAGTCTATAACCTGAAATTGAGAGGAATTTTCTTCTAGACTTATGCAGTGTACTCACCACTTGGAAGAGCAAGTGCACCAGGGGCTGAGGGGGGCACAGAGAACCCGGATAATCATGGCCACCTGATAAATGAGGTAACACACTAAAGCACCTGGCACCTGGAGCGCCTTTAACCTCAGTTCTCTCCCCGCCACATCACCTCCCTCCTTTTAGACACCGCATCGTTTGATCGAAGACTTGAAGTGGTAATGATTCAAAACGAATAATCACACTTGACTCCTAATTCCCCAAATCTGCACGGTCCCTCAGAGATTTAGCAACGTGCTTATGCGCGAAATGAATACATTACTCTTATCCAGGGTGATTATCTTCACAAACCCTTATTTAAATGATCATTTTGAAAGTAGAATCCAGATAATATGAAAATTTTAGCTTTTCAAGCAATACGGTTAATCATGTTTCAAACAACAAAATGGGCAGAAAAAGACCATAGAAAAGGTAAAAAGCCCACCACTTCAGTATTATTCTTAATATTAGGATATTCACAAAATGTTGGGAATTCTGTCAGTGACTCACTTCTGATAAGCATATGGAAGCTTAAGGCAAAATCCATGCAGCGATAATCAAAGGCAGTTACGATTTATGTCCTGTCATATCAGACAGTTAACCGGATGAGAGGCAAGTGTTTGGGGACACGCCTTCCTACCTCCCTCGCCCTATCCTACCCCCGGGACCGCAGGTTCACCCCTACATCAAGTGCAAAAAAACTTCCTCTTCTCGGGCGAGGGTGGGGCCTGACTGTGTCTCTGGGCCCTGGCCCGCGGGCCCCGATACTGAGCGAGAGCCAAGCCCAGGCCCCTAGACCTCTTGACCTCGCCGCCCTGCCGGGCACCCCCAAACCCGGGCGGAACAGGGGCCGCGCCCTGCCCACCCCCCCCCCAACTACCGCGCAGCCCCGCACCTGAGGATGTTGTCCGCGTAAGTGAGCAACAGCTTGGAAGCCTCCAGAAAGGTCTCTGGGGTGTTCTGGCAGAGCTCGGCCACAGCCGGGGACGCGGAGTCCGCGGGGCTGCCCAGCGCCGCTGCCGCCATGCTTGAGCGCCCGCGCCCGTCGCCGCCCCTCGCGCGCCGCGTCCCGCACTGAGCAGGCGCCTCAGCGCGCGGCGGCCTCTGCGGCGGGCCCGGCGGGGCCCGGGCCTCTGCCCGGAGGGGCGGGTCTCGGTCGGGAAGGCTGGGGGGTTTTGAGGTGGGGAGGGCAATGGGCGGGCAGGGGCCTTGGCTGGGCCAGCTGGGGCCTGTTCGGGGAGGGTCAGGGGTTTTGACCTGGCGGGACAGGAGCCGGGCTGGCAGGGCCCGCGGGCTTCGGCCACAAGGGGCGGGCTACTTGCTCGTCTGGGCCGGGAGGCCTTGGAGGACTGGCGGGGTACCTGGTAGTCAGGGCTGGGGTGGGGCGGAGGGCTGGCCGAGAGGGGCTGGGGGCTTCGTCCAGGAGGGGCGAGGCTCGCGGTGGGGTCCTGGGCTGGCTGTGGGCCGCGGAAACCTGTATTCCTCCCGATTTCGACTTATCCAGCCACGGAGGTGGGGAAAACCCCTATACCTCCAATCACCCCTTTCCCCCAAATAAAAGTCTTATAGCTTCCTTCTCGAAGATTGTCAGGCCTTCCTGTATAGATGTGATGAAAGGCCCCAGAAGGAAGGAGCAACAAACGTTAAAAAACCAAAAACAAACAAACCGCGTGGTTGTAAACTCTGTTGGGTTTCTGGTATATGGACTCTTTTCAGAATTAGATTAATGATTGAAAAGCTCTTGCATAAGTTCCAGCTCAAATAGTGTAATGCCTCTCTAAAAAAGTGTTTTATGGACTCAATTTACCTTGTGGTGACCAGCATAAAACACATGCCCAATAAAGACAAAATAGAATAGAGTGGGGGATGGAGAGGAGGAAAGGCAATACAAATGTACATCCCATAGAGTAAGGATAAATATTATGTGGTGACTTTGTTTTGCAGGTAGATCATGTGATCAGTGTCCTTTATTCCTTTTAGAAGATGAATCCTAACCTCTATAATCCATCCTGTCCTTACCATGCCCTTGAAAATGTACCAATAGCGTCCTTCTTTGCAGGAATTCCTTTCCAAACCTCAACACATATTTTTCTTGACCTTATGCTTTTAAGATATTTGCCTAACTTCTTTAACTGTTCTTGATGCTTTATCTTTTGTTTGTTTTTAAAATTTGCAATTTTCTTCCAGTATCTATGAGCAAAACCCTGAGCTATGCCATCTACTTCAATTACCATTCATCTGCCATCTGAAGTTTTTAATAAATATGTAGGTTTTTGAAACAGCTTCCAAGAATAATGTTTAACCGATGGTATGTTGCTAACGCTGTAACAAAAATTTTCAGTGATTTAACACGAGAGAAATGTCTTTCTTGCTCACATAACAGTTTCATAATGCAGATGTTGTTAGTCATTGGGCAGCTTTCTTCCATGTAATGATACAGGGACCCAGGCTCCTTCCATCCTATAGAAAAGAGATCAACAAACATTTTCTTTAAAAGACCAGATAGTGTTTAAGGTTTTGAAGCCAGAGGGTCTCTGCTTCAACTTTTTAACTCCGCTTCTGCAGTTATATAGTTCCACAGACACTACTTTAAAATGTATGGGCTTGGCCATATTCCAATGAAACTTTATTTACAAAAACAGGTAGCCTGCTGGATTTGGCCCTTAGTTTACTAACTTCTGCCATAGAGAGATTCAGAGACATTGGAATTCAATTAATGGTTGGGGAAAAGGAAGGCATACCTGAATCATAACTACACGGGTCCAGAAATGACATAAAGCATTTTCTCTACCATGTCATTGGCAAAAAGGAAGCCCCATCTAGGCAACAGGAAGGGAGGCTGGGAAATGTAGTCCCTGGCTGGACAGGCACCAACCACCCCTCTATAAATGATGGAAGGGGGTTATAGCTGTTTCTATCACAAATTATATTCCCCTTGAGTTTCTTTTTTCCATTAGCACATTTATTTATCCTTATAATAATTGTATAAGGTTGTTATGTGCTATATAGTATTTATGGTTTTTTTTTTTAAACAATGGAACACTTTTTTTACAAATAAAATCTTAGGAGGAAACCTAAGTATATACAAAACACCAAAGTGGTGGTGCTCTAGAAGTGAAGTAGGGTGTGTGTGTGTGTGTGTGTGTGTGTGTGTGTGTGTGTGTGTGTGTGTGTGTGTGTGTGTGTGTGTGTGTGTGTGTGTAAGAGGAACAGAATGCTATCTGCTCAGCCTTCCACTTGACAGAGATAATGGCCTTCCAGTACCTTTATGGGGAACATGTAACCACAGTCTGAAAACCAATGCCATAGAGTTACCACTGTGATAATAACATACAGTCCATAAAATCATAGAAATGATTATTTCAAGGGTAATATAGTATGCTATTTTAAATTACCTGGAGTTTAAATCCTTCCAAATTACTGCTTACCAATACTTCTGTTACAGTTCTTGAGTAACTACTATCTCTGGGATACCACCATTTATAAAGCTATCAAGGGAATTTATTATAATAAGGGATTTTGACTTATTCTTTTTCCCGTCTGCTTCTTCCACTTAAGTCGAGTTGAAAATACTTTGATTTTCAGTTTCCTTTACAACTAAAAATATTAAGCTACTCTTAATCTCTTTATACCCACCATTGCTTCAAACAACTAAAGGATGTTCTCGTATTAAATCAGCTTTGAACTTAAATTCTTTTACTTGATTTTTTTGCTCCAAATGATTTTTTCAGGATTCAAGCTTTATCAAGCACATCAATTGATAAATTCTAAAGAATTTATCAATTTCTTTAGAATTGACACATGATGGCACTATTCTTAAATAGAGCAGAAAAAAGAATTAACCCATTAGAATTTCCCCAGGATCAGTTTTGTCACAAAAAAGAAAATGCTGTCCTCAATAAAGACCATCAGTAAGGAGAGAGGTTGAAGCCTTTCAGGAATGGGTGTGGTGATGCATTATAGCGTGATTGCATTAGGTGATTAACTGACAACTATTTATTGAGCACCTGTTGTATGCAAAGCAGAGATAATTGACATCACTTTTAATTTAGTAGAAAAGATACAACTAATGATAATACCTTATATAGTTTCATTAACTAAAGATAGCCCTGTAGTTAATGAAACAAAAAGTTATTTAGTAAGAAATGCACCAAGTGATGCATGTCTACAACAGAATGTGAGGGTATGTGTTTATTCATTCATTTCATCATTCATTCATTCACCTAATTATTCACATAAATGCCTCACCAGGATTTATGAAGTGGCTACTGAATGCGAAGCACTGTATAGGCACTATGAGGCAGTGAGGGAGTTGAGCACAGGCCCTGCTTCATGGAAGTCATGAGTTTACAGCAGTGTTTAGATCCGCAGCAGTAGCAGCAGCAACAGAAAACTTGTCAGGAAGACAGATTCTCAAGCCCCATCTTTAAAGGTGAGGCCCAGCAATCTATGTAGCAGCAAACCCTTCAGGTAGTTTTGATGCACAGTCAAGTTTGAGAGCTGGTTTAGAGGAAGGAAAATTTCACTGTGGGCTGCACTTTCATGGAAGAGGAAGAACTTGAATAGTATCCTTAAATTTGGAGGTTAAAGAAGTGAGAACTTCCTAGATTGAGACCACCCCCCCTCACCTTTCTTCAGGGACAACATCCTAGCAATGTTGCCTCCTCATCTTCATCTCTCTTCCTTGCCATTAACTTAGTTCAAGGCCTCATCATCTTTTGTTCAGCCTTAATTCTCTTCCCATATCTACTTCCATATCCCTCGAATTCACCTTGCACACTACTGCAACAGTGATATTTTAAGGCACACATCTGGTCATGTTATTCTTTTGGTTAAAAAGTTTCCTACAGCTACCTTTTGCCACCCATACTCTAAAGTCAAATGGTGTTAGGAACCAAGCAAGTAAGTTCAGTGTATGAAGTGGCTTTCTTTCTGACAGAAGGAATAGCAGAGACTCTGGTGAGGGGGACGAGTTTACCATATCTTTCCCAGAGGAATTTAGATTCAGTAGAAGAATGCTGCCATCCAAATTAGACCAGGACTGCCAGCCTATCATCTCTGATCTACAGGATCCAATCCAGAATCTTCGGCATGACGCCCAAGACTTTTTGTGATTGGTCCCTGTTTACTCTCCTGCTTTTACTGTTGCTTCATCCCACATCTCAAATCTTTTTTTTTTCTTTTAATTATTTTTTATTATGAAATACATTTTTAGAATTAGTTTCAGCTGTACACTACACCTCAAATCTTAACACTGGCCATACTGAACTACTAGCAGTTTGTGGAAGATACCATGTCTCCAGGCCTTTCTTTGTCCTAGTCCACCTGTCAGGATGCCCTCCCACCCAATTAACTAGACAAACATTTACTCATTTTCAAGATGCAGCTCAAGGATCACTTTTTTGAAGCCTATCCTGACTTTGGAAGGTAGCACTGACCTACTTGTTTCCTTTGTATTATAATAATTATATTCTTCTATGATACCACCTATTTCAGTAGTTTGCACGTTTCCATGGCTGTCTCTATTAGGCTATGAACTTCTTGAAAGCAAGAACCACGTCCTATTCATTTTTGTATGCCAGCTTCTAGCACAAAATAGGAGGAAAATGTTGAAGAAAAGAAAGCACAAGCAAAGATACAGAGATGAAAAAGGAAAAGCTAAGTCAACTCAGGGATAGTGAGATCAGTTTTGCTGGGTGGGTCTATTTAATAAAAAACGGGAGCTATATCTGGAAAGATGGTTTGGAATCAAAATACAAAAAATTTAAAAACCTTCAAAGTCTGAACAGGAGGCTATGGATTCAAGGTCACAGTGGGCTTCACTGAACTATTTTAGACAAATTATATTTACAAACTCATTTAAATCCAGTACTAACCAGGAAAAGCTAAGCTTGGCCCAAATTCTTCTCTAGAGCTGGAAAAGAACACACAGCACTCTATTTAGAAGCAATCCCTTCAAGGGACACTGCCCAGAAAGAAACAAAATGGCTGGGAGGTTCAGATGCATATTATATAAGAATCTGAAGGAAAAAGGATACAAAGCTCACACCTGGGATGGCATGTGAGCAATAGATGGTCATCTAAATACCACCTTGCTGATTTCCTGCTTTTTAAAAAAAATTGTTTCATTCTGTAATTTTCCTTCGTAGATTCACAGCCACCTCTGGGCAAATAAAATTGAAATTTTCAGACACTTAGAAATATTACAACATTATTTACTGTAGAAAATACAGTAGTAAATAAAGCTAAGCAAAAATAAGGGGGAGGGGTAACATCACAATTATTGTACATCCTTGCAGACTTAAAAAAAAAAACCTCTTAAAAAAGTGGATATTTTTGTATCCTGTATCGCCAAATAATAGTTTCAACATCTTTCCACATTAATAAATACTCATTTATAAAGTTATTAATATTTTAAATGGTTGCTTAGCATTTACAAGTACCCACAAAATACACAACCAATTTCTTGGTGTGGAGCATTTTGGCGAGTTCCACTTTACTATTACAAATAACTTTGGGAGGTACAGTAAAAACTCTGAGGCTACAGTACTCTCATTGATTCTTTCCTAGGATTCTAGTAGAATATGATGGTGTTCCTTCCTCCACAACAGGGATATAATGTGGGTATTATCACTACAAAAAAATTCCCATTTTGATCGGCAAAAATGCTATCTCATCGCGTTATTTATTCCTGGTTATCTGAGACTCACTGAGGTTGCGAGAGGAGATTCTGCAAAAATTCCCCGGATTCCCTCCGCCTCCCGCCAAGGTAATGCGAAAGAAAGACAACCGGCTGAAGCAGGCTCCGACGTAACGCGTGCATCTGCGTGCGCATGTACGGACGTGCGTGTACGTGTGCGCGTGCGCGTGCGCGTGCGCAAGCGAGCGTCGTCGCCGAAGACGGTCGCTGTGTGAGTGGCTAGAGGCCTGTTGAAGGTATCGGCTGCTACGTACTCTTGTTCTTCCACTTCTCCACCGCCAATTCGGGTTCGGGATTAGATAGGGAGAGGAGAGTCTGATAACCAAGGCCTGGTTTCTTTTCTTCTCGCCGTGCTTTCTCCGGGTGTGCGTGGTGGTGATTGAGAGGCCGTGCGGGGATTGGCCACACCCCTTACTCCCCGCCCCTGACCTTCGCGATCTCTGAAACCCAGATTATCTCCACGTTTTGAATATCAATCAAGTCCCTCAAAGAATAGGCCCTGAAATGTGTTTTGTGCCAATGCCACCAGAAATACTATTTAGAATAAAGCCTTGGTAATCCTGAAAAAGGATGCTCCCCGCAGCCCATATAAGGCTCGGAGTGCCTTTATTTTTTTTTTCATTTTATAATTGTGTGGGGGTGAATTGAATGAATCGTTATTTCACCTCTTTGTCTTGGAATGTCCGAGGGTATTTACAAAAGGGAGTTAAGCCCAAACAGGTGGTCTGATAAGTATAAATTAAAATGATGTAACATTATTTTCCCTGTGCTCGTTAACAGCTCACAGGAAGCACCTGAAAGACTACCTCGGGAATATTGTTTCTTAGGCCTTTAAGCTATTTAAACAACAGTGAGTATCTCTTGGGCCTGTTGTGGTCTGTTACAGGAGCGTGTTTCTGATCATCAGAATCTCAACCATGTTTTCAAACTGCTTGCCAAATATCCTAAAAATCACAAACCCTTGTCTATATTCAAGATTATGCCAGCGATTAATAAGAAGTAAAAGACGTTTTGGAACTGTGCCAACATCCAGATTACATAGGCGGGTTGTCATCACGGGCATTGGCTTAGTGACCCCTCTTGGTGTCGGGACACAACTGGTATGGGATCGTCTGATCCGAGGAGAGAGTGGGATCATTTCACTGGTTGGTGACGAGTATAAGAGTATCCCTTGCAGTGTTGCTGCTTATGTGCCAAGAGGTTGTGAAGAAGGTCAGTTCAATGAACAAAACTTTGTGTCCAAATCAGATATCAAGTCCATGTCTTCTCCTACCATCATGGCCATTGGGGCTGCAGAGTTAGCCATGAAAGATGCTGGCTGGCATCCTCAGTCAGAAGCTGATCAAGTGGCTACAGGCGTTGCAATTGGCATGGGAATGGTTCCTCTTGAAGTTGTTTCTGAAACTGCTCTGATGTTTCAGACAAAAGGTTACAATAAAGTCAGCCCTTTCTTTGTCCCTAAGATTCTAGTCAATATGGCAGCAGGCCAGGTCAGCATTCGATATAAACTCAGAGGCCCCAATCATGCAGTATCTACAGCCTGCACAACAGGAGCTCATGCTGTGGGAGACTCTTTTAGATTTATAGCCCATGGTGATGCTGATGTGATGGTGGCTGGAGGTACAGATTCTTGCATTAGCCCTTTATCTCTTGCTGGGTTTTCCAGAGCCCGTGCTCTGAGCACAAATTCTGATCCTAAGTTGGCATGTCGACCATTTCATCCCAAAAGAGATGGTTTTGTAATGGGAGAAGGTGCAGCTGTGCTGGTGCTGGAAGAACATAAACATGCCGTTCAAAGAGGGGCCCGGATCTATGCAGAAGTTTTGGGCTATGGACTCTCAGGCGATGCTGGTCACATAACTGCCCCCGATCCTGAAGGAGAAGGTGCCTTAAGGTAAAAACTGTGTTTCGTTCAAAATATTTCTTCAAATAAGATATTTTATTGGAGTTTCAAATTAGGATAGATTGTAGTATCTGGCCATGGTGTATGGTATCTATTGTTTTCCACTTTAGACTAAACAGTGTTTTTGATTTATTTGCTTTAACCTGTTTGAAATATTTGGAAGCATTTGAACATCCTTGCAAAAATTGGATTTTAGTTAAGGCCAAGAAAGTTGTGAAGAAGGCCACGTGTTTCTTTGCTAACTTTTCATACCTCCAGTTGTACTTAACGACTGTAGAGTGCTTGCTCCCACCGTCCTCTTTACCCTTCAGCACCCTTGGACAGTAGAGTCAGTCCTTTCTTCTAGATGTGTCTGGTCTCTGCTCCATTTCAACAGCGTTCTGTTATTAAATCAGTACTTCTCCACCTATGATCACCCAGAGAGCTTATTAAAATGCAAAGTCTGACTCTGTAGGTCTAGGGTAGTTCTTGAGAGTATGCATTTCTGACATGCTCCCAGGTGATGCTAACGCTGCTGGTCTGAGGACCACATTTTGAAAAGCCGGGTGCTGTTGTCGAAGAGATGGTGAGTTCGGTTTAAAAAAAAAAGCCCTGTCAATGTGTGAGCTAATAGGTTAGCCTGCTTAGGTCATATTATGTTGTAACCAGTTGAATTAGTGAGGGGTTGGCAAACCCTTTCTGTAAAGGGACAAATAGTAAATATTTTTGGCTTTGTGTGCTATAGGGTCTCTGTCACAACTACTCAACTCTTCCTTCTAGTGCGAAAGCAGCCATAGACAATACATAAATGAATGGGCATGTTTCAGTGAAACTATTTACAAAAACAGGCATCTGGCCAGGGCCATAGTTTGCTAAGCCCTGAATTATACTTTTGAGTTTTAGTAAGCAGAAATTTCTAGTAGTGTTAGAAATGTAAAGTGGCCAGTTAAATGAAGAACTAGTTATGTTTAGATGAAACCTTTCAGCACATTTCAAAATTCTATTCTGAGCTGCCTCTTAAGGAAATATATGCAACTCAGAGATCAGGAACTTAAAAAAGGTGTTGACATCCATGAGATTTTCCAAGATTCTTCTGAAAAAATGTTTTATTTTTGGATGTGTTTGTTTCTTAGCCAGCTTTGTACTTCATTTATTAGAATTCTTACAGCCTAAATAGGATTTTACAAGGTTATTTAAAGCATTGAAGTAATGGTTCAGACATTTTTAGATTATTGGGAAATATGTCAACTTTTACATTTAAATGAGAGGAAAAATTAAAACATAGTTATAAAGTTTTTCTCCATATTTTAAATCACACACAGATACACACACACAAACACATGCACACAGATAAAAAATTCCTAGGAGAAAATTTATTTTAGGCTTGAATCAATGTATTATTTTCCCTCCAAAGGAAGAAGTCATTTCACATAAATAGAAATATATTTTGTTAGAAATTATAAAATCCATAGGATTGTATGTTTATCTCTTGGTGATGAATCAGTCTAAGGTATTGGGAGTGACTCATTATTATCATGCAGATGGCATTCTATAATAGCTCACATGGTAATCCAAGATGGGTTTTCGTTATTAGAGCAAAGGATTATTTTCATCCAGTGTACTTGGATATTTCTTTCACATGAGCCATACAAATAATGAATCTTATTTTAAAATTAAACTTAGTTGTGATATGTTTCTTTTATTTCATTAGATCTATGACGGCTGCTGTAAAGGATGCAAATGTACAGCCGGAAGAGATATCCTATGTCAATGCACATGCTACTTCCACACCATTGGGAGATGCTGCTGAAAACAAAGCTATCAAATATCTTTTCAAAGACCATGCATATGCACTTGCCATTTCCTCAACTAAGGGAGCCACAGGACATCTGCTGGGAGCTGCTGGGGCAGTTGAAGCAGCGTTTACCGCTCTGGCTTGTTATCATCGAAAACTACCACCTACTTTAAACCTGGATTGTACAGAACCAGAATTTGATCTCAATTATGTTCCACTAAAGGCACAGGAATGGAAAACTGAGAAAAGATGTATTGGACTCACCAATTCCTTTGGTTTTGGTGGTACTAATGCAACACTTTGTATTGCTGGCATGTAGAACAAATCATTTGTAATTAAACATTGATTTTTTAATGTTATAAACAAACTATATTAAGTGGAGAAACACAATATAAATGCATATATTTATATGTTTGTACCCAGCTATTCTTTATCTATGTCAGGGTTTCTCAACCTTGGTACTACAGATATTTGGGACAGGATAATTATTTACTGGGGAAAGGGGAGCTGTCCTTTACATTGTAGGATGCTTCACAGCACCCTCCTCGTTACCCACTAGATTCCAATAGCACCCCCTTCCCCAGCTGTAACAACCCAGATCAGTGCCTAGATTGCCATTGAAATATAGTGACTTGCGGTTAATTCAGTAACAGCATGTCTGTGTGGTCTAAACAACATCCAAGGCAACTGCCAATGAAGTCGGGCCATTCACCTGAGCTCCCAACTGGTGCGTGACTGGCAAATTGATTATATTGACCCTCTCCATCTGAGGGTTCTAAATATGACTTAGTTTGTGTGGATGCTACATCTGTCCCAACTCAACCAGGCTGCCACAATTAGGGGATTAGAGAAGCTGAGTACCATGTACAGACACCCTCGTCAAATAGACAGTAATTGGGGTCACATTTTAAAGGTTGTAATTTACAAGACTGAGCAAAAGAGCATGACATTGGAGGTTTCATCTTCTCTATAACCCACAAGCAGCAAATTAAATTACCAACAGGTAAAACCACCTTGGACGAGTGGACTCAATTACTATCTGAGCTTTAATACATGTGAATGGTCATCCAGTAAGGCCTGTTGCCCCATATTGCCAGACCAAACCTAACACTGTAAAGACTTGAAAGTCACAGGAGACAGCCATTGCCCCAAATCTTACCATGGGTCAATGTGATATGCTATTGAGAACAAGCTCCTTCATGCCTGGGAAAGGTGGTATTGGAATTTGCAATGGCATGTCCTACCAGGATGGGTGAGTAAATTTGTTCCCCTGGGCGAGGGGAAACTACTCAATCTCCACTGGGATCCATTGTCCTGCCGTAAGCTGGACCTGTTGAAATGTACTCTACCTGGAATGGAACATGCACCACTGAAAGAGGGGAGAAGGTGGGGGTCTTGGTCTGGCATATCCTGTGTCCAGCCCATCTTTTCACAATGTTCATGCCAACATGTATGTACAATCAGGTCAAGTTCCTAAAGCTGCCGACCTCCCTTTCCTCAAGGCCAGATGGGCACGTTCTGTTTTCTACTGGTACAATCATTTGACCACTGTCTTTGTTCCTCCATTGGCCTGGAAGACAGAGCATCCATAGAAGCCCTCACTGTATTCGCCCAGTAAGCCTTAAAGAATAGCCAACAAAGCCTGTCCTTACTGAACATTGAAATGTGTCTAATGGGAAAAGTCCTTCAAAATGGCCTTGGACGTTATTACTGTCTTACAGGGAGGCACCTGTACATTATCCAAACTGCATGTTCATAGCCGATGAGTCTGATAACGTGTCATCTTTATTAAATCACACGAGGACACAAGTGAATGCCCTAAGTGATCTGACCCACAGCCTAGGGGACTTAATAAATCAGTGATTTGGTTCATGGGGATCTTGGTGGAAAAAAATTGTTACTTATTTTGGGAATCATCTTAATCTGTGTTTGCAAGTGCCTGTATTATTCCTGTGGTATCCGCCTCTAGTGCACCCAGATAGCTGTCAAACGCGCCATCTTCATGATAATGAAACCCCTTGCTGACTGCTCAGCACACTGCAAAAGAGCCCAACTGGAGGGATGGAGTGTTGGAGGGAGTTTTCCAGAGAATGTGTCCGCTGATTGACCCCAGAGCCCCATCTGGGCAACGGGAGGTTCCTCACCCCCTCCATGTCCTTGGAATGTATGCTTTGCCCACTTTCTCACAGTGGGAGCCATTTTCAAGGATGCAGCCTTGAGAGAGTAAGGTACAGTGGAGACCATTTGGACAGTATATGTGGCTGAACCCCGTGAAGGCTTCTGGCGGGCAGTGTGGAGATCTGCCCTTCCAGTGGCCTTTGGAGGCAAGCCTCATGAGTAAGTTTCCTGACCTATTAAACCTGCTACCTACCAATCTGGAGTGGTTTGCCTCTTTCTTGGGTCTCTCCTTGCCTTCTGTATAGGGGCCAGGTTCATATTTCTCCCAGGAGGCTCCTGAGTTTGCGCGCCAACACCAAGGTGCTCTGTTGCAAGGGATTCCGTGACTGTAGATCAGGTATTCCATAAACCTGCAGAGAGTGGTGCTCATGGCTGAGGCTCTGTGGGCAGGAAAGGCAAACCCACACCTGAAATAGGTATCTGTACCTATGGTGATACACCACAATTACTTTTTGAGCTAGGTTGGATGTTCAGAGGCAGCAGTAGCCAGATGGGAGGCAGCAGTAGCTGGATCTATCTTGGTAAGTGGGAGTCAAATCATCGGGCCTATAGGTAGCTTCCATTTCTGCCATTGTGACACTTCATTTATGCGCCTTTCACGCAAGATCTTGGGTGGCCAATGGCAAAGATTGGCTAGTGTCAGTTGGCAGACTCATTTGTCTATTTGGTGGTTCAGTCCCTCTATAGTGGTGGAGGTTTTCTGGTAGGCATAAATGTTTAATATGAAAGGCAACTCTTCATGAAGTGTCTATATGTCCATCTGTATGCCTTTACTCCAGATATTCTCATCTCTGATCTTCCAGTCCTTTTCAGGCCCCTGACTAAAGGCCAGCCCTTTGACCACTGTCCATAAATCTTTATATAGTCTTACTTGGGCTACCTCTTCAGTACAAAGTGGATGACCAGATGTATTGTTTGTAGCTCTGCCCATTGGAAAGACTTTCCCTCCCAATGTCTTTGAAGTCTACTCCTTATTAAAAGGTAAGTTGAGGCATATTAAGAATTTTAAGAGTTTATTTGAGCATTTATTGTTTTGAATCAGCCAGCCCCAAGCCAGAGTGATTAGGAGCATTCCACTGACAGGAATTTGGGGAAAGATTTTTGTAGAGAAAATATGGAAGCAAAGCAAGACAATTATTGATTGGCTATAGTTTGTGATTGGTTGTCCTTATGTTTTGATTTAATAATCTTGAAACATTTACAGGCTGAGATTTTGGCTTGCTTACATATGCACCATGGCATTAGAGGCACCTCAGTCTAACGGCCTCTTTGTTTAATTAATTTAACACCCTGAATGTGGCTTTAACGCACCTGCTATTCATTTCATCTTGAACTATTGCAAGAAATATTTAGGAGACAGAATCAACAGGGTCTGGTAAATAAGTTCCTCGATCTTTCTCCCCAAATTCTTTCTTCTCCCTTAATCTTCTATATTCTCTATCCCCTCCTAGAATATAAATTTCACAAAAGTAGGGATTTTTGCTGCTTCTTTCGCTGCTGTAGTACCTTGTGCCTTGAACAGTACCTGGCAAAAAGTAGGTCCTTAATAAACATTGTTGAATGAACAAATGAATGACTCTCAGAAAATTGTTCCACCAACTAACTGGTCTCTTGGACCACAAGACAAGTGAGAATCATCCTTAATTTCTCCCCTTTTCTCTTTCCCACATCCAATCCTTTAGAAATTGCAGCTGATTATATTTCCAAAATATACCCTGAATACTTGCTGATTTTCACCTCTACTGCTATTGTTATCTCTCCCCTGAACTACCCCAAGAGCTAACCTTTTGTCTTCCTGCTTCCAATCTCCAATATTTCCCAAACACCGTTCGTTCTTGTCCTAGCTGCCAAATTGATATTTTTATGATAAAAATCAGATCATGTCATTTCCCTGCTGAAAAGCTTCCAGTGGCTTTTCGTTTGACATAGTATGAAATTCAAATTCCTTATCAAGGCCTGTGAACCTCTGCATGATCTTACCCTGACGCCCCTCTCCAATCTCACCTGAGACGGCTGGCATGTAAGCCACCCTAGTGTTCTTCCTCTTCCATATATACACCAAGCTCACTTCTGCCTTCTGCCAAGCTCATCTTTGCTCACCTCTTGTCCTATTTTTTTTATTTATGTGCAAATTGGCTTCCTCTTATTGTTCAGATTTCAGCACAAATGCGTCCTCTTGGGAGAGGCCTTCCCTCGCCACTCAATCTAAAGCAGCCCCCTCTCTTCCTCCTAATCCTTCTCCAGCCCAGAGCCCTGTTTTGCTCCTTCATATCTTGTATCACTACCAGACATTATCTCCTTTAAAA
This sequence comes from Hipposideros armiger, assembly GCF_001890085.2. NCBI lineage: Eukaryota > Metazoa > Chordata > Mammalia > Chiroptera > Hipposideridae > Hipposideros > Hipposideros armiger. Next base: position 556,222 of record NW_017732154.1, read on the forward strand.
GATATCTTTCTCTGGGCTTTCTTTTTTTTTTATCTCTGTGTTAGAATACAAGTGTCATGGGAAGAGAAATCTTATCAATCTTGGGAACAAAAATTGTACTTCCAGAACCCAGCAAAGTGTGTGGCACACACAGGTGTGTACACACACGAACACATACATCAACACAAACAGAAAAATGTTAACCCCAACAGGGACTGGAAATACCTCTCTTTCAGGAGGACGACAAGGAAGAGCCTGCCATCCACGGTCCTAGAAAACCAGGCAAGTTGTTATTACCGTCAAGAGTAAGACAGGGGATAGAACTCATAGCTGTGATTAGTGGAGGCTGTAATGCTTTTTGTCTGTCTAGTTACTTGAGACTCAGCTTTGATCTTTGGGAGCAAGGACGAAAAGTCATGGTTGTCTTGGTAGTTTCTTTAGAAGTACTTGCAAGCAATATGTCTTGAATTATAAGAGAATAAATATGTTGTCTTGAACAATAATGCTTTTCACTCAGGATTCAGCCAATGTTTTTCTTCGTTCATAAGGGCTGGATAGTCAATATTTTTGGCTTTCTGGGCCATAAGTTCTCAGCTGAAGCTTCTTAACTCTGCCCTTGTAGTGCAAAGGCAGCCATGGGCCCTATGGAAGCCAATGGGCAGGGCAGGATCTGGCCACAGGAGGGGAGGGGCAGATTTGGCCAATGGGCTGCCGTTTGACAACTGATCTCACTCTTTAAGGAGGCACATCCTCTGAAATGTTTACCCGGCTAATTTTCTGTGTCAGTGGAATATGCAGAAATTTCGCAGTATAAGATTGGAAAAACTGGATTTAGTACTGGAATAATAATGATAATTATAATAACAATAGTTAATGTTTATATAGTACTTATATACTGGGCATGGTTTCGAGTACCTTTCTTAATTTCTTTTCATTCAACTATAACAACTATATTTTAAGTAATGCTGTTGTCTCATTTTATGGAGAAGGAATTTGAAGTTTAGTGAAGTTAAAAAGCTGGCCCAGAGTTACACAATCAAACAGTGGCAGAACGGGGAGCCGAACAGTGTCTCCTGACTCTAAACCTCATGAACATACCACCTGCCCAAAGAACCAGGATTGAGGCGTCCTAAGGGATATCCCATAGGGAGGGGTGGCACTATATCTTTTCTGAGTCAGGAGAAGGAATGAGGCAAAGTTTGTTGAACGTCTCCTTTTGTTTGAAAAAGAACAAAGGTGTGAGTTGTTTTGTTTATGCAGGTGCTGACGCATTATATTAGGATGTATAAAGTCTGATAACCAACCCCCAACTTGAACATCAAAATGATCCTTCTCTAAGTATAAATATCCTATTCTTTCCAGGTTTCATCATAGCATCTTAAAGAAAGGACGTATTTATAGGCAAAAACACTGATGGTGTATTTTTCATATACCATCAGGCAGCATGTGATACATGCTCATTTAAAAAAATTAAAGCAGAGCAGAGGAATATAAGTCAGCTTATTCTCCACACCCTTCACTATTGGCTAATAACATTTTATAACCTCAAAGTAACTGAAATGTGTGTTGCCAGTTTGGTCTGGCCTAACTTTAGTAAGCAGCACGTGAGAATCTCCTTTATCCTTTCACTGCTTAATTTCACCCTTGCCAAGCTCTATTAAAGATGTCCTGGTGGTGAGTAACCCACCTGAAGACCTTGCTTTCCAGAGTGATATGGTGAGATGAGCGGGAGACGTGGACTCAATAGACCTAGATTTAAGCCACGGTCACTGGGCATTAGTTTCCTCATCTGTAAAGGGAGCCAGTAACATTACTTGAATAACAGTGGTTTTGAACCTCAAATAAGGTTGACCAGTACACTAAGTGTAATCTTCTGTACAGAGTGATTATTATGTTAAAAGATGAGTATGGGGGCTGGCCGAGTGGTGTGATGGTTAAGAACTGGCATGGGATGCCAGAGGGCTCCAGTTCGGATCCCACATATGAGGGCCAGTGACACTGCCCTCTACAGCTAAGATGCTGAACAACAGCTCAACCTGGAGCTAGGCTGTGGTGAGTTGCCAGCGACAGCGTAGGCTGCAACCCCTGTGGCAGTGGGTTGCCATGGGCTACCGTATGTAGCCAGCAGCCAGCGTGAGCGGCCAGCAGCCGCAGTGAGCAGCTGTCCAGAAGCCTGCGACTGATCTGCCTCGCCCGGGAAGAGCGCAATGATGGTGCCAAATTGGGCCGGTGAAGCAACGTCCTCCACAACTAGACTGAAGAGCAAAACGACAGCAACTTATCTGTTCCCCTTCCCCCAGTTCCCCACCACTGTTCCTATCCCCCAATTCCCCAATAAAAATCTTTAAAAAAAAAAAAGATGAGTATGGTCTTTTTCATATTAATGAATTCCCCAGGAGCTTTGTTACTAAGTCCAAAAAACTTGATTGGCTTAGGATTTTATTATTATTTTGATTTCTCTGTATAGATGATGATGATGATGATGATGATGATGATGATTGTGTCATCCATGTAACCTATTATTAAATGGAGGAAAGCTTTGTCAAGGTAAAAAGCATCATAACCAGACTTTAGGAATTTCCCCTAAAATAAGTGGTGTGAAGCATAGAAACGTTAACAAAGAAGCTTATGAAATTCCTTCTGAAGAGATGAAAGTCAGAAAGCTGCCTCTCTTGGCTGGCTCCCATCCATGCCTTCCTAGCAGTGGCGGGGGTGGGGAGGATTAGATGACCTTCTCAAGGCTCCTTGTAGCCTGTGGTTTTGTTTTTTGATGTCTATTTAAAGATTATGTTAATACTGCTGATGTGAAATCCTTTGTACACAGTGATGGTTGAAAATACTGACTCCTGACCTGAATCTATGCTCGCCTGGTTAAAATTGTATTCTTGAGATTAATAGGCTTCAAATGCTCATGTTTTATACAAGCCATTGGGTCTTTTTTTCTCAAGAGTGTTTTTTGTTTGTTTGTTTGTTTGTTTTTCCTAGTTGTATTTTGGACTAAAGAGAGAGAGAGAGGAGGTTGATAAAAAATGCATTCAGATACAGAAGGATTTAGATTATTTTAATAACAAAGATTAGCTATCATATTGCAGTTCAGAAAAATGAATGAATAATAATGTAGAATGCAAAGATCCAGGAGGTAATCCCCCAGACAAGACATTACTGGAGCAGCATATTAACTAGAAAAGAGTCATTGTTAGCAGAGAACAGATGGAGAATTCTCCAAATCCATAAACATCTTTTATCTAATGAGTAACTTGTATAGTATTTTATAATAGGCTCTGGTGCCCCCCTGCCTGGGTTCAAATACTGGTTCTGACCGCCTATGAATTCTGTGATGTTGGCAATTTATTTATCCACTTCGTACTCCATGTCCCTCATCTGTAAAATGGGGATAATCATAGCACCTACTACTTAGGGTTGTTGTGAAGAGTAAATGAGTTAATACATGCAAAGTGGTTAGCATAGTGCCTGCAATGTAATGCATTCAATAACAGTGATTAAGTCAAAATCTTATGCACTATTTTATTTTGTTTGCTTTTGATTTTTGCTTCTTTGCTTTTTATGATGGAAAATTACAAACAGATTCAAAGATAGAGAGAAAAGTATAATAAACCCCCATGTACTCATGAGCAGTTAACCCATTCATGGACAATCTTGTGTTACCTAAATGCCTACTCACCTACCCTACTCCTAGTTGATTATTTTGAAACATATCTCATATTATTGCATTTTAAATAGCCCAGTATATGTCTCTAAAATAGAGGTAGCAAGTTATGGCCCAATGCCTGTCTTACAAATAAAGTTTTATTGGGACACAGTGAAGGGGTCCATTGTGGCATAAAAGTTATTTTGAGTTGAAGATTTCAAAGACCTGCATTAATACAAAGTGTGTTTTGTTTTGTTTTCTGTTTAAATTCATCCTCACTTTATGGATGAGGAAACCAAGGCTTAAAATGATTTTGAGACATTCTCGAGTCAGGAAACGGCAGCACTTGCATTTCTGGCTCTCAATTTTTAGCCTATGATACTGTAACAAGGACTAGAGAAGAACATGGTGAGCTAAGGGGATGGGGGCATGTTCTGGGCGGCCAGGTAGAGAAGGGGAAACTGCACAGGAAAATGAGGGACCCTGGAATGCTTGTGTGTTTGCCTGGAGCTGGGGAAATGGGACATCTTGGTAGAATAGGAGGAACAAGTGCAGGTCAGTCCTTTTGCAGGACATAGACTGATTAGAAGAAATTGGGTGGACACTGTTTGGAAGCACCAAGATGCTTTATTTCAAACTCATTTCCAGAGAGCCTAGCCTCAGGGGAATCGGAGAGGGGTGGATCTGGTCCACGGCCCACCACATTACCTCGCACAGGATGGCCAGACCCGGGTGAACTCAGGTTGCAGCAGGGAACTTCACTACCCTGGTTTAGGCTAGATATGTCTAAAGATCAAGGATCCTGTCAATTTATATTCTGTTCTTTGTGTCTATACTAGAAAGGGAATGAGATGTAATAGAATAGGCTTTGGGTTCAGAAAACGTTCTTTTAAATTAGGCTTTGTTATTTATTACTCAATTTATTTAAATTCTGAGTCCCATTTTTCTTATCTGTTAAGAAGGAGTTAACAACACTTACCTTATAAGCATTCATTCATTCATTCATTAAGCATTTTTTGGCATCCGTTATGTATAAAGAACTGTACCTAATAGGTATTAGAGATAAGAAAAAATATATACATGTTACACACACACACACACACACCACACACACACACAGGGTGCCAAAAAAATGTATACACATTTTAGGAAAAGAAAAACCTGTATTAAAATTACAATGATGGTAACCACTTTGAGCACCTTTTGTAATTGCAGAAGTCAAACATGACTTGTAGTCATCTTTTGTTATTGGTATATATTGAGTATTACAATTTTAATAGTTTTTTTTCTTTCTTAAAACATGTATACATTGTTCTCTCTCTCTCTCTTTCTCTCTCTCTCATAATTACTAGTGTGAATAAGCAGTAAGTCTTTTGGAATGGTAGTAGTACAAATATATCAATTAGCTGTCCTACTGACTAACTAGAGGCCCAGCCTAGTATCTTTGTGCAGCTTTATCTGCCAGGGGAAAAGATTGCTTTTTTCTCTAAATGGAAGTAGCATGCCTTCCTGCAACAGCTATGTGACTTCTGACAACCCTGGTCAACCGTGTCCCAGAAGGACTTAAGCTGGTTGCCCTGAATATCATTCTGTTTCACAGTGGTTTATATAGATTTGCTAATAATTTTGACCTGGTAAAGAGTCAGTCAGTAGAAAATGAGCAATTTTAATGAAGAATCTCATTAGCTGTTCCTCACAAATAATGGGGCTATAATTTAACTCAAGATTCTTTTTTTTTTTAAAAGATTTTTATTGGGGAATTGGGGAAAAGGGAACAGACAAGTTGCTGTCCTTTTGTTCTTCGGTCTAGTTGTGGAGGATGTTGCTTCACTGGCCCAAGTTGGCACCATCATTGCGCTCTTCCTGGGCAAAGCAGATCAGTCGCCGGCTTCTGGACGGCCGCTCATAGCGGCTGCTGGCTACACACGGTAGCCCATGGCAACCCACCTGCCATTGCCAGTGACTCACGGCAACCCAGCTCCAGGTTGAGCTGTTGTTCAGCATCTTAACTGTAGAGGGCAGTGTCACTGGCCATCATATGTGGGATCTGAACCGGGGCCCTCTGGCATCCCTAGCCAGTTCTTAACCAACTCGCCACTCAGCCGGCCCAAACTCAAGATTCTTGTCAAAGTAATTCTTACGTCGATTCCCACAAGTAATTATTATCTAGTGTTTACATCACTTTGTGTTTTTTAAATGTTTTCAATGGTTTTCCCCCCAATATTCTTTGAGGCAAAAAAATAACAAAAAACAGAAAACAAAACCTTTTGAGGCATCTCAGCATGTTAACCTCCTTTTCACAGCTGGGGGAATATGGGACAGTTCTTAACCAAACACTGATGTATCCTGTTATACTTACAAAAACAATGCAAAGTTCTCTCCTAATAATTGGCCACAAGGAGCACCTACTATTAAACAAGTGTATACACACACACACACACACACACACACACACACAGTAGACAAAATGCTCTTGGAACAATGCTTGTAATGCTCAGTGAAGAAACACTCTCTGCATGAGTTCTCTCCAGAAAATTCATGTCTTGAATAGACGTAGATTAAGGATGGTGATTCCATCACCTCTTTGCTGGTTTCCTGCCTTCAGAATTCCCATTCTCCTCCTTGCCTTCTTCTTCTACTCCTTTAATTCAGCTTGTCAACCATTCAGTCAATGTTTGCTGTGTAACAACCACACAATTTCAGTTGCATACAACCCTAAGCATTTGTTTTTGGCTCATGCACCTGTGTGTTGTTTGGGCTGGTTTGCACCATGCTGAGGAGGCAGTGACTACCCTGGGTGTGTTTTTCTCGTGGTAAAGACCTAAGTGCAGTAGCATAAGTTCAGTGCATGAGCACATTTTAAATCTTTGCTGGTGGCATGTGTCATGGGCCAAAGCAAAGGAAGTGGCTTTTTCAAAGTTGAGGAGCAAGGAAGCTTACTCCTCCCACCAAGAGGCCATAGCCAGGGTTTTGGATATACTATTGGTGAGAGTTGAGAGACAATAAAGTGCTGCAGACATGGGCAGAATCTTCCTCCTTTCCTCTTGCCCCATCTCTTCTCTCACTTGCCCTTTAGATTGTAACAGAATCTGCAAGGTAGGGCCACAGTAAGATACAGTCTCACCAAGTATCCAAACCCCAAGGATGTGCCAGGTAGAAATGTAATACCCACGGAGCCTATCCAGGAACTTCTCATAGATCTTATACTTATGGCTAAAATGCTTTAGTAATATTCTACCCTTGTGTTTGAGCCCTTTGCCTTGTGACTCTGAAGACCTTCTCATCAAGAGGTAAAGCCAATTTCTCTGCCCCTTGAACCTGGGCTGACTGGTGACTTGCTTTGGCAAATAGCATACAGTGGACCTCATGGATGCTAATTCCAAATCTAGTCATCAAGGGGCTTGCTCTCCTTGCCACTGCCATGAGAATAAGCCCAGGCTAGCTTGCTGAAGGGTGAGAAGACCATTTAGAGGTGAGCTGCTGAGACCTTTGAGTTGTCCCTGCTGAATCCATTGGTGATCAGCCAATGCACAACCCACCTGCCAGCCAACTGCAGACACAGAAGAGGGCTCAGGTCAACACCCTGCCTGGAGGACCTATAGGTGTATGAGAAATAATACAAGGCTGCTGTTTGGAGCCACTAAGTTTTGGGTGGATCGTTAGGCAGAAGTACTCACTTAAACACCCGGGAACGTCCCATCTTGACAGCCTTGTACCATAGTGTAACTTTCCCAGATCCTACATATTCTTGGGGCAGGCTAGAGGTGGGAAACGAACCCCTGATGCCTTCTCTTATCCCCCAAACCTGCATCCTCACAGTTCATGAGATTTTTGTGACTGAGGAATACACAATCCCCATGACTTTTCCACAGTAAGTGCTTATAGTGGGTAGCCATTTCTTTAGGAAGGTTATAGGGCACAAATTGATTTTGGAGAATGTGATTACTGAGACGATAAAAAGAAAAGGCAAGCACGCGGTGTTTTCTGTTCAAGCTGTCAGATGCATTCCAATTTCTGTAACAATAGTAATTAATTTTAGCTGGGAAGAAAATCTGTTTTCTTTGAGGAATCAGTGAAGTATAGAGAAATTTGTCAGTAACCATTCTTTGGAATTTTAGTCTCCATGTAGGAGGCACAATAATTTTACCATGACAGTTAATATACAGGAAAACCAACCCAAGATAGAGAAAGCTATTAGGCACTATTGTATATTTCTGTGATAATGGGATTCAAATCAAATAAAAAGGTAAGAGGCCTGATATCAAAGCTGTACTTTTTTCTCCTCTATTTTGTTTTATCAGCACTAAAATGTAATATAAAAAGAGAAATGCAAAGAGATAAGTGTGGTGACTTATAGTTCAAATTTTTACAATTATCAAACATATTTAAGGGCATGATCTTTAGGGATTTGAGGAAAATATCGCTTTATGAAAGTATCAGTGGAATGCTCCATTTTTGCAGGTAATCTATAATTCCGCTGTAAATTTTCTGTGGTTTAGTGTTTTGCTATCAATATTTTTCTGCTCATAACTGAATTCTAATAGACTAACTTTGACATTTGTGGGCATGTGTCACTTTTTTATGGTTTATTTTTTATGGTGTGCTATTGTAGTTGAACTTTAGCATTGGTTTTAATTAGTCTATCAAAGCAATGGGGAATTTATCACAAGTGAAATCTGTATAAAGTAAGAGCTACAACAGAATGTTTCATAGTATTTTTATATGTACTGATAAACCTATTAATCTACTTGGAAAAAGTTTCTTAGACATGGTGGTGGATTTACACCGTTCCAGTCACACTTCACCTTCTGTCCTTGCTGGAAGGCAGAGACGTTATTCTTCTTTGTGATATCAGGGTCTAGTATATACAAGCACTGATGCAATAAATGTATCAGTCATTTGGGGGCTTCCAGGGGTCAACTTTTAGCAAGCCTCTTTGTAGGGGAAATGGGAACATGAATGATCTAGGCCGTTTTTGCCTACTGACCCTTGCTTGTAAGTTTCGCCTTTGCCTTAAAACATTTCATGTGAGGTTTTGTAATTCGTCCTGAGCCCCAGAGCTTGACAGGGAGTTGATTGCAAAAGGACTTGCTTTGCACAGCAATCTCTTTTTAAATGATTCATTTAGGGGAGAAAATAAATATTTCTAATAAGAATGTGAGTGCAGCAATTTTTGTGTTTTGTTCATTGCTCTATCTCCAGCATCTAAAACAATGCCTGACACATAAAAGGAACTCAGTAAATATCTGTTCAATGAATGAAAAGGAGTTTGAAGAGCATAGAGACGAAGAGATCTAGGTGAATTCACACACCATTGAAGAAACCCTGAACAGTCACCACTTAGATTTTTTGTCAGGAGACTACTGCCTTGGAGAAAATGTCACATGTCAATTATGAAGATAAGTGTGTTTTATGCCTCCCTTTACTTACCCTTTATCTGAATCCCAATCTTCATCCTTGTAGGCTCAGGTCAAGTTCAACCCCCAACTCCTAACTCCAACTTGAGTTTTTTATGATTATTCTCATGACTCCCCATCCTTATCTGAACAAGTGGGATCAGATATGCTAGTGGGAGAATACTAAATTTGATATGCCTGTTGTGCAAACTAATGGAGATGTCTGGTGGGCAATTTTATATATGTAGATGGAGTTTAGGAGAGAGAACTGGGCCAGAAGTGCACATTTGAGATTCATTGATATATGGGTAATAATGAAAGCCATAAGTGGTTGAGATCGCTCAGCGAAAATTCGTAGCATGAGAAGAGGCAAGTGAAAAGCAGCATTTCTCAGACTTGAATGTGCACATCAATCAGCTGGGAATCTTGTTAAAATTCAGATTCTGACTTAGAAGTTTTGGGGTGAGACCCAAGATTCTAAATATCCCTTTAGCTCCCAGATGCTACTAGTCCATAGACTATACCTGGAAAACCAAGGAGGTAGATGATTGAAACATAAGGAACAACAATGTTTAATTAATAGGCAAAGGAAGAAAAGGCCCCAAAGAGATTGTTAAAAGTAGCCAGAAATGGAAGAAATCAGAAGTTATTGATGTCATGGAGTGAATTGTAGAAAGATTTTCAAGACAAATGGCGTTTTCAACTCTCAAATGTTGCTGAGAAACAATAACATAAAGATAGAACGGCCTCAGTTGTATTTCCCAAAAAGAGGTGTCTGAGGGTCTTAGGGCAGTTTTAATGGCATAAGGAGGGTAGATTGCTTAAAAAGGATACAGAGAAAGCAAGCAGTAGCAATAATTGGATGTATGTGGTTTTCAATACAATAGAAATTTGAATATGTTTATATGCTGAAGAGAAACAGGAAGCAGTGAAGAAAGGTTGAATATGCAAGATGTGGTGTAATTGATGGAGCAAATCCTGAAAAAGGTGAGAGATAACTGGAACTAGACTTAGACAAAGGGCAAAAAAGGATGGATAAAGGTTGAAGTCTGAAGGAGGAAACAGGTTCAAGGAAATGGAGGTCTTCTGTGAGGCTTCCATTTCTCTATGAAGAAAGAGTAGAGTTGTCCATGAAAAAATGACAGAAGAAAATGGAATGCACAGGTAGGCAGCAGATTTAAAAGGAAAATGGTGAAGATGTGAAATAGCTGGTGAGGACAATGGCAAAGAGAATTAATCAGGATTTTTGGGTAGTATGAGTTTCCCGTTGAGGTTTGAAGTCTTGTATTTGTAATGGTACCAGTGTTCCAAGTTATGTGATTTTTCTTCAAGAGAGACCTCAACAACCTGGATGCAAGTGCAGAATAGATGATTCATGATTGTTTTTTCGCTGGGGAGTTGTAATGGTCTACAAGTGGTCTTTCAGATTCTTGACACACCCACGTGTAATCTTGGAATTTGCATTTAAAATACCCAGGATAGAATTTTTATTTTTGTAATAATAAATGAGGCTTTGGATTTAGGGGAATTACTCTGATTCCTAGATCAAAAACATATTCGGGGGCTGTCAGCAAAAATTAAAAACCAGGAAATTTTATTCTGTAGACCTTCACTATCCACTATGGTAGCCACTAGCCACATGTGGCTATTGAGCACTTGAAATGTGGCTAGTTTGAATTGAGATGACTTGCAAGTATAAAATACACATGGATTTCAAGACTTACTACTAAAAAATAAAATAAAATATCTAATAATTTAAAATGATCAATTACATGTTGAAATTATAAGATTTTGGCTATATGAGGTTAAATAAAATACATTGTTAAAATTATTTTCATCTTTTATTTTACTTTCTGAAATGTAGCTACTAGAGAATTTAAACTTACATATGTGACTCACATGATATTTCTTTTGGATAGTGGTGCTCTAGATTCTTGTCTTCTTTGGATCAATTAATCTTCACTCTCAGTTATTCTCTATTTCTGCTTGTTATGTTAATCAGTGTTCCAATGGCATAGTAATCCAAGTCTTTTCTGAATTCTACCTGAATTTAGATAAGAGCTGACTTTACCTCCCACTTTTTACTTGCTACTGTTTGAAGGCATAATTGAGTCATGTCCTTGGATTAACCAGTGTATATTAGCCAGAAGCCATTTGGATTGGCAACCTGCCAGTTATGCAGAAACTAAAAGCCTGACTCAAAAAGTGAAACTAATTCTTTCAATGTGCTGAGCTGATTCTCTCTTATTGGAGATGGACTTTTTACAACATTCATATAGCAAAACCAGAGAAGGATTCTGATTGGCCTTTCTTGTGTCCATCACATGCACATTCCTGAACCAATCACAGGGGTCAGGAAGATGTTGTACTTGACTGATTCAGTTTGGGTTACATGATTTTGTGGGGAGAATTTGTTACTGGAAGAAAGGAGAGAGAAAAATGTGTATTTTGAGCAGACAAAATAGTTACCTGCCATCTACTATAATCAGCAAGAAGTCATCCTAAGCTTCTCACTTGAAGGGCAGGTTGCACTTTGACTCTGCTTGTTTGAATTTAAACAGGCTAAAGTTCACCCACCCAAATGTGTGCAGCTAAGAAGACCAAATCATCCTGACTAGGCACCCTGAAGGTAAAACACATGCATTTCCTGAATCATTTGCTGTGCTTAAAGTCTATTCTATACTGTTTGCATGGCTTCTTTTGGCAAAGGTATAGACAGTACTTAGCCATAAATGCTGAGTAATTATATGCTACTGTACATGACTGAGCCATTATCCACAGTAAGTTAGTGTACAATCTGTCATGGGAAAATAGCTTTTGGATTTATCCTGTAATTAGTCTGGATTTGCTACAGCTATGTTAGAAAAATGTCTCTTGGCCAACTTTCAAAAATTTTAGGAAGAGTACACCTCATATTATTTAAAATCATGTTATGGTATAATTTAGTGATATGAGAAATTTAATTGCTTCTCTGCATTAGTAGGTTCTGGTTTTGTTTGTATGGTATGCTTTTCTTTACCTGTTGATTTTGGGATTTGAGGACACGATCTGTTATCATTGAAAAATGTGAGGATACTCCCACGTTCAACTTGTAACTAATTTTCTTGGCCATTCACTGTTGTCAGTGTTTCCCTATTCATTACACCATCCCCGTAAGGAAGGTCATGATAGGTAGAGACACGGAGAATCAAAGTTTTTCTAAGGTCCTGTGGAGAGTAAATGGCAAATCTGGGACTTAACCCCTTGTCTTCTGTATAAAATTGGATGCTTTCGGCTACATGTAACAGGATACCTGGCTAATAGTGGCTTAAACGAAATAAGACATTTAATAATATTGCATGTAAAGAAGACTGGAAGCAAGTGATTTCAGGTCAGTTCAAGGAGCTAGATTGCTGTCTCTTTTATTCTATTGACCATAC
>NW_017732154.1:570724-571669 GCF_001890085.2 Hipposideros armiger
GGAAATATGTGTGCATTTTACATGAATGGGTTCATAGCACTCATTCTATTCTATAAGTTGCTCATCCCCGGTCTACAATACTTAAGGGACAGCTTTTCATTTAAAGAAGAAAAGTATCTACATCAGTTCTAATATCTGCATAGATTTTCATTCTCTTATGTGTGCTTTAAAAGGCCCCTATTGATGGATATTTTGCTTTCTAATTTTTCCATATTGTAATCAGTATATTGATGACCATTCTTGTGCATAGTTTTCTTTTTATCTTGTTAAAATATCTCCTTGGGTAAATTCTTAGATGGGGGTATGGTGGACTACACCGATGGCCTCACCCCTCCTCAGTGTATCTGTCTTTGCCATGTAGCTCTTCAGCACATCTCACTGTGAACAGGATGTAATGTCCCACCCCTAGGCTCAGATGACTTGCTTTGGCCAATGGGATGTTAGGAATGCAACTGAGCTTCTACCATTGCCATGAGAAGGACATTCCTAGTTAGCCTGCTGGTTCCAGAAGGACAGTGAAAGCAGGACTGTCCCAGTTAAGCAGATTCAAGAAAGCTCTGAGAAATCGGAGCCACCCACCCAGCCCACAGACACTGAGTGAGCCTCGCAAAGATCAGCAGAACCCCACAGCCAACTTATGGATATGTGAACACTAAATGCTTGTTTTTATGTGCCAATGAAGGTTTGTAGTTGTTTACTACACAGTATTAATGTAGTAACAGGAAATGGATGCTGTAGGGTTTAGCTATTTATTTATTTATTTATTTATTTATTTATATTAGCACATATATTGATTTGTAGTTTTTTAAGCCTTGATATATTTTTCTGGATTTTTTTTCAAGATAATAAATGCGGGTTAGCTGAAGCGATAACATGCATCCATTATAGTTAAATATAAGTAAAAAGACCAAAATAAATAAACAGAGTAGTTTCTAGACCTCATTC
>NW_017732154.1:574429-575888 GCF_001890085.2 Hipposideros armiger
TAATAATAATACAAAAAAATAAAATAAATAAAAAGGTCAGCCTCTTACACCCCTACTGCTCCTTACTGTTCCCTCTTCCCATAGCACTTCAGCACCTGCTAACATGCTATAAAATTGACTTCCTTAGTAAGTTGATGATTTATTTTTCTCTCTCCCTCTACAAAAGGCAAGCTCCACGAGGGCTGGCACCTTTGACTGCTTTGTTGGTGAATGTATCCCAAGTACCCAAAATGGTGGCTGGCAAACAGTTGTGCGAAAGAATGTTTAATTTTTTTAATAAGCTGAAACAGCAACACTCTCCAGTGGGAATACTGATGTGAACTCTGCCTTTAGGGAGGGGACTAACCGTTATTCCCTTTGGTGCTTTTTGGGGGCCCACATAGTTTGTAATCCAGTCAGTAGGAACGCCAGCTGCCTGGTCCTAATTGGAGCAGGGAGCGACATGGGCTAGAATTTTAACCATGACCTTCCTTGTATTGAAATTCAAGCAGAGAAGTAGTGAAAACCGAACGATTTATTGTCCTAACAGATTTATAAATGACGAACTACAGCTGAGAGGCTTTGAAAGGAAGGCAAAATCTGTCCCAGAAAGGAAAATAATAATAATAATTATGATATATTTGATCATGATGCTTTACCTTAGTGTATATCATCTAAGCATTTTAACAATCATTGGCAATAGGTAAGGGCTTAAGATCCCTACCTTAAAAAGAAATGTTTGTTGATATAGTTTTTTTTTTAAAACACAGGTACAAATTATATAATATAAACGTAATCAGTTAAATTTATACCAGTTACAATTCACTGGCATTTAGTATATTCACAAATGTGCAACCATGGGCTCTAATTCCAAAACATTCCATAAGGAAACCCTATATTCATTACATGGTCAATCTCCATTACTTTCTCACCACAGTCCCTGGCAATCACTAGTCTGTCTTCTGTCTCTATGGGTTTACTTATTCTCTATACTCTCTATATAAATGGTGTCATAAAATATGTGACTCATAAAATATGTGAACTTTTGTGTCTGGTTTCTTTTCCTTAGCATAGTGTTTTCAAGGTTCATAGGATTGTAGTATTTCATTCCTAGTAATAATAATAACTGACTACTATTACAATGTATGATATACTACATTTTGTTTATCCATTCATCATTCGTTGGACATTTGGGTTATTTTGGCTCTGGTGACTAGTGCTGCTCTGAACATTTGTGTACCAGTTTTTGTTTGAACACCTGGTTTCAATGCTTTTGGGTATATACTTAAGAATGGAATGTACATTTATTTTTACCCACTTCATCCTGGAAGTATATTTCCTGTAAGACAAACATTTATGGAGGTGGTGTTAAATATATTAGCTAAGTTGGATATTAGATAACATTAAGAAACTTCGAATGTTGAGATGAGAACACAAAAATTTCAAATGAAAATATGTGAACCACAGGCTTCACATGGTT
>NW_017732154.1:578564-594437 GCF_001890085.2 Hipposideros armiger
ATCATTCCCACCCCCAGCAACTGCCACACAGCATCAATCAGACAAACACAGGTTTAGATACTGTGCTCCTGCCCAAGGTTTCATTTGGAAAAAGAGCTACTGACCTAAAAAAATTGTGTGAGCACCACTTTCTTGCCCAAGAATGACTTTAGGAACCTTGTTCAAGGACAACATCGTTACTTACCTGATTTTGTAAAACTGTTTTATTTCCAAATATGTGTAATTTATGATTCCCTACTCTTTTCCCAGGCATTTAGCAGTAAAATTCTCTGCAATCATATTTAAACAGCTCCTCTTGGGCTGTAGAGAAGGAAACATAAGAAACAGATGGGTAGGTACAGTTATCAAACTACTAAAAGCTATAATTGTACATTAATATACAAAAATCAGCATTTCTTACATAAAAACACTAAATGTTGTATAAGCTATTAGAAATTTATTTAGAAACTGTAACAAAAGAGTATACTCTGTTCATATTTGCATCAAAACCCATAAAATATCCAGGGGTAAACTTAACAAAAAAAGATAAAGGACCTTATGGAAGAGAACTGTAAAATTCCATTGGGAACCATAAATGAAATGTTGAATAACACATAATTTGTTTTGAGATAAGGCTCTCAATATTTATCATGTTTTTGTCATTTAAATACAAATCATGGAAGTTCTTCTAAGACCGTAGTTGCATTACAACAGTTCTATCAGTTGCATAGAACCTTCCTGAATGTACACACTACCCAATCAGTTCTTAATGGTGAATACTAATTGTTTCCCATTTTTCTGTACTGGAAACAATATTACAAGAACTTGCTCTCTGTGGGCTGCCCGAGTGGTGCATTGGTTAGGGGTTGGCTTGGGACGCCAGCTCTGAGGAGCAGGTCCCCGGTTCGAGCCCACATTAAGGGCCAGAGATGCTGTGCCCTCTACAGCTAAGATGGTGAACAACAGCTCGACCTGGAGCTGAGTCGCTGGCGATGGCGTAGGCTGCAGCCCCTGCTGCAGTGGACTGCCATAAGCTACTGTGAGCGGCCGGCAGCCGGTGTGAGCTGCCAAGAGCTGCCGTGAGCGGCCATCCAGAGGCCAGTGACCGAGCTGCCTCACCCGGGAAGAGTGCAATGATAATACCAACATGGGCCAGTGAAGCAATGTCCTCCACAACTAGACTGAAGAACAAAAGGACAGCGACTTGTCTGTTCCCCTCCCCAATTCCCAATAAAATTAAAAAGAAAAAAAGAACTTGCTTTATATATTCACTTAATATATTTCTAGAAGTGGAATTCCTGGCTTAAAAGTCTACATATTCAAAATTTTGGCAAATACTGTCAAATTGGCCTCCAAAAAAGGTTTACCAATATACACTCCCACCAATGCTTTTTTATAAGGACTCTTACTCCACATCCCTATTCACACTGAATGTTATCTGTCTCTTCAAATTTTTTTTTCCCAAAATATATATACTTTTTCAAAATGCCTGCTTATACTTCACTACATCGTGTTGTCTTAAAAAATGATTTGTAGGTGCTCTTTATATATTACGCCCATCGACTTTTTGTTAGCCTATGCTGCAAATAGTTCCCTCCAATTTCCTAGTTATCTTGTAACGTTTTTTCCCTTTTGTTGTACAGAAGTTCTTCGTTTATATGTAGTCAAAGCTGTCTTTTAGGTTTTATGGCTTGTGTGAATGCTTTACTTCTGGGTTTCATTTCTCACTTAGAAAGGCCTTTGATACCTGCCGGGTGCCTCGAAGTCAAACTTTCAATCTAAGTGTAGCAAGCAAGTGGAACCTGTGGCTCCCAGGTTCTGACTCCAGGTGCTTCTGTTCCAGGTAGGCAGACCGTGGCTCTGACTCTGCATACACCTGCCTCTCCAGGTTTCAGGCTGCTGTTTGCCCTGCCACCTCAGTTCTCTGATGGGTCCAAGAAAAGTCATTGGTTTTCAGTTTGTTCGGGTTTTTCTCATTATAAGATGGGAATGACACTGTCAGTCTTTTTACGTATTGGAGCTGAAGCCGGAAGACTTTTTCTATAAATTAGTTTTATTGAAGTGCTGAATAGGTTTATGCAGATGTAATTTAGTAAGACAAGGAATCCTGGGTAAGGAGCACGTCTTGGGGGTATCCTATCAGGAATCCCTTTGGGATATGTGCTGCCCGAAAGAGCTTTTAGACAACCAAGAGAAGAGATGGGGTGGTTGTGTGGACAGGTTTGAGTCCGGCAAAGCGTTGGGGCTGGAGATTAAAATTTCTCATCCATGTGGCTCTTCAAGTCTCTGGCAGCTTCCTGTCTCCTTCAGCTGAAGTCCTCACAGCGTGCTGTCAGAGTGATCTAGCCCTTGTTACTTCCCTGACCTCGCCTTTCGCCCTTGTTCACTGAGCTTCAGCCACACTGACCTCTCTGCTATTTCTTAAATAAACAAGGGCTGCCCCTGCCTCTCAGCCTTTACCCTTGCTGTTTCCTCTGCCTGTAATGGTTTTTCTCCAGGTGTCTTTCCTTTTTCTGGGACTGAAAACTCACCTCCTCAGTGATGCCTTGCCTAAAATCGCTCCGCTAAAATCCAGCCCCCTGTCTGGGTACGTCATACCCCCTTCTACTTAGAATGAGTCACTATCTTTCGATGTCTGCTATCTCCCATTTTTTTCCCCCACGAGAGTGGATGCTTTATAGAGAAAGGAACTTTTCCTGTTTGCTTCACTATATCCCTAGGTTCTAGAGTTAGGTTATAAAAATGAGTAATAATTAATAATAATTTACGTTCTTTTTAATGTTTTAAGTTTTCCAAGTCTGAAGCGTATTTTGCACTAACAGCACATTTAATTTGCAAGTCCTCAATCACCAATGTGACTAGAGGCTACTGGACTGGCCAGTGCTGTGTGGCCTGCAGGCTATGTTAGGATTGGGACACTTTTTTTTTTTTTTTTAGGAGAAGTGGAACGTTACTGAAGGGTTTAGGAGTGACATTGATCAACATGATCAGTTTTGTATTAACACAAATTACTGTAGCATCAGAGTGGAGAATGAATGGGGGTAGATTGAGAATGTATGCAGGGAAATTGGTTTAGGAAGTCATGACATGGATCAGCTGAGAATCAGATATAAGTGCCTGGACTTGTGTGGGGACAGGGGGGAAAGACAAAATTCAGGACACCGTTAACCAGTAAATTCCACAGGGCTTGATAATAACTGGCTTCAACTAGGTAGGTTAACTTTATAAGTCAGATAATAATTTGATTGTAATCCATTTTTTGTCCCTTATCAGGGTAGAGAACAGGTCTGATTAAAACACTGTTTTGAAGACTTTCCCCTTTATTTCCAGATATTGGTTATTATTTATGTGGCGTTGAAGGGATACATTGGCTAGGCAAGAACTTACTTTAGTGTTTATGGATAAATCTAAATGGCCACATGATGGTGCCAAAACCTTGGTAGTTAATATGGCTTTTCAGACCAGCTTACAAATTCCTTCTACAGAAATGTTGCCACCTTGGCTTAGTTATTTTATTAAAAAAAAATAAATTCATTGAGCATAAGTTATTGTTTTTCTATTTTCATAATAATGTTTTATTTCTAATCATATTCTTAAGTCAACAGGTAGACCTCACTTAGTTCTCATATTTTATTCTTGTAAAATTAAAGTTTTCTAAACCCAGTGTAGTACATTCTCAAAGTGGTGCAGAAGAGAGATGCAATCCTATATTTATTTATTTATGAATGAGATTAGTAGGATCTGCATGTACTGGCATTCCCATTCCTTTGGGAATGCAGAAACTTCTCTAGAGTACTTTGAAAGATATACCAATCTTCAGTAAGATGTGTTTACAAGGCTAGTGAACCCAGATACCTAGATATAATATTTGAAATGATTAGTTAGAAGAAGCTCTGTACCCTATAAATAGTAGATTCTTAATTAATATTTGTTGACATGGTGACTGCAGATATGAATTAATGAAAACCCAAATGACCTGTTGGTCCACGTCTGTCACTTTTTCCAAATCAGGTAGCAAGTTTTTGTTGAGTACAAAGCATGGAGTACAGAAATTTGTAAATATTAGAGAGATAATTTTTAGCACACCTTGGAGACCCAAGAATGGGTCATTTATTTATTCAACAGACATTCTCTGAGTATTTACAACAGGCGTGGGGCTATGATTTTAGGATTAGTAAATGTTTCTTAATGCCATTAAACACCAACCTTCTAGAAATGTAAACGCTTCCAGCACTCACAGCCACAAGGATCACCAAGCGTAAAACCTCAAATACTAACAAGGTCTAGAATCTATAAGTGCCACTGAGCCCCAAGAAGTCTTCACGTGCTGGTTCCACAGAGGGCCAGAAAACAGCAAAACCTAGTGTCATATGTGCTGTTAAAGTGTTATCAAGTGCCACACAGTACCAAGATACTACTAGTAATCACTGACATCTAGAAGTGTAAGTTCTATCAGCTTCTAGACTAGACATCAGCCAATGATGGTCTATTGATTTCCCATTTGCTTTGGGAAATGAAATTTCATTGGAATACAGCTATGCCTATTCATTTACACATTATCTATGGCTGCTTTTGTGCTACAATGGCAGAGTAGAGTTGCTTCAACAGAGACCTTTTGCCCAAAAAGTCTAAAATCTTTACTATCTGACTGTTTAAGAAAAGAGTTTGCTGACACCTGCTCTAGACCCATGAATGCTCCCAGTCCATCTATAGCCACAAGGGTCATTAATTCCTAGAACCAGATTTGCCTCAAGTACTGTCAATCATAGCTGCTACAAGTGCCACGAACACCCAGAAACACAACTGTGTCAATGAGTAAACATGTAGAAAAGCATCTTGGGAAGAATAATTAAGCACTGGCAAAAGCTGCCAAGAAAGTTTGTAGACTCTATTTTTGCATTTCATTCAGCATGAGATTGTAGGAGATAGACAAAGATGATAAGTTTCATCAAAATTCTCATGATTGTTATTGACTCTAATTTTGACCTTTCTTAGGGATATTGATTTTGTAAAAGAAGAAATAAAGAGGAGGAAGTAATAAATTTTTTCATATATGAATTCTTCTTGGATATTAATTCTCAGTTTCAGGAGTACTGATTTCATTAACCTTGAAATATCAGAGTGTGGATAAAAGATTATGAATATAAATGAACTCAGAGTTAGAGCTTGTCGACATCGACTTTAAATAGCAATCTAAATGCTGTCAGAAGGGAAAGCGCTGTTGTGGCAAGTTTGGTGACTAGGCTGATGTGAGGGCTTGAAGGCACAAATATTGTGTCATATAATGTTCATTGGTTACTTGTTTAATTTAAAAAATAAAAAGGGAAAAAAAAGTGTCACCCCTGGGTTTGTGTAGCAGGTTAGAGATGAACCAACATGGTCTTCAGATCTAGGAGGAACAGACTGGCTGATATCTGGGACTTAGAAGTCAGACTTCAAATGAAATGCCCCTGAAAATGAGCAAGAAATCAAAACTATTTATATATTCAAAGCCCCAGGAGATCCTTGGGTGCCATCAAAGAAAAACAGCCAAAGGCACGAATTAGCATCTGGAGCTCTATTCCCCAGTTGTGTGGCACTGGGCAAAACACTTAAATCTGAACCTCTGTAAATAAACTGAAGCTTATCATCATATCATCATCAACTTCATCATCACCATCATCGTTATCATCGTCATCATCATCATCATCATCACGATCATCATTATTATCATGGCATTTTCACTAATATTTGGAAATTGCTTATTGGGGGTCACATTTACATAGATGATATCTTTTAACGTTCAGAGAAAGCATAGATTATTTTCCCTTTTTGACAGATAAGATAATTGAAACTTAAGTAGAAGTGACTTCCCCAAGTTCACATAGGCATCAATGACTGGAGCTGACATGGAGCTGGGCTGCTCCATGACAGCCCAGGTTTTTTGTTGTTGTTGTTGTTTTTAGCTGAGCCATCCTGCCACCTGTTGACAGCTCAGCGGCAGCTCAGCTCGGGCCGGGCATCAAACCGCTGTTGCTCAGAGCTCAAACTCTTGAGCGAGCTCTTAACCAACTGAGCCACTTGGCCGGCCCTAGCCCAGGTCTTTTAAACCTGTGCTAATGAAAACTCTGCTTTGGTATATCCATGTTGGCTTTGGTGTAATTTTTTGAAGGAAATTTCCAAAGTGTATTAATAATCAAAGAGTGGTATTATTATTATTATTATTATTTTTATTTTTAGTGGTACTCTCACTTCTGGGAATAGCATAAGGAAATACTCCTATAAAAGTAAAGTGAAGGGCATTCATTTTAGAATTATCTATCATGGTAAAAGAATGGAAACTTCCTAAATGTCTAACAAATGAGGAAAGATTAACGTAATAATGATATATTACACAGAATCTTAAATGTTAACCATGAGGCCTATTTATAATATAGTGTAATGCAGAGATCCATTGTTTAAAAAACTGGAATATACCATTTTATTCACATTATGATACCAATTCAGGAAAATTTTATGTACATATGGAAAACTGGTAGAGGAATATAAAGCAAATGCCAACTATTTTTTCCTGAGGTAGATATTTTGGGTGAATTTTTTTCTGTTGTTGTCATTATAATCTGTACAAGTAGGTATATTGCATTTCAAATTTGTTCATTTTCTTGTACAGATTAAAAAAATACCTCAGGGATCATTGTGACGATAAAACAAGAGAATATGAGTAAACTTCAGAAACTTGACAAACTCTCAGACAATTCAAATACTTTGAAAAAGTCAGGCGGATCTAGCTAGAAGAATAGCTCTTGTATTCAAACTGAAATGAAACCCTGGGATACTGGGACAGGCAGCTTTGGCTGTCTACCCCCATGATCTAGGCCAGAATTAGGCAAACTATGGCTCATGGATGGGCCAAATCCTGTCTGCCTGGCTGGTTTCCTATTGGCCAATGAGCTAAGAATGCTTTTCACATTTGTATTTTATTTTTTTATTGGAAAACAGCCATGGTCATTGACTACACATTGCTTTCATGTTACAATGTCATAGTTGTTCCTTTAGGAGGGGCGCAGCTCACAGTGGCCCATGCGGGGATCGAACCGGCAACCTTGGTGTTTTCAGCGCCAGTTAGCTCCAGCCAACTGAGCTAACCGGTCACCCTGCTTTTCACATTTTTAAGTGGTTCCAAAAAAAAAAATTAAAAGAATAATATTATTTCATGACACATAAAAATTATATGAAATTCAACTTCCAGTGTCCATAAATAAAGTTTTATTGGAACACAGTGACACCTATTTATTTATGTTGTTTAGGGCTGCTTTCCTCCTACAGCAGCGGAGTTGAGTTGTTGCCATAGAGACCATGTGGCCCACAAAACTGAAAATATTTACTCCCTGGCCTTTTACCAACAAAATTTTCTCATCCTTGATCTGGGTCAACTTCCGTTCTCCAGATCCTGCCCTGGCCTCAGAAGGGTCGTATTGCATGGATTTTTTCTTAATTGCCCTTAAATAGTTAGAAATGCTGCCTTTTCTTCATATTTAGTTTTTAAAAGATGTTTTCATAACATTAAGAATGGGGGCCACTGAGTGGCCATAATAATGACCAGCCTGCAAATACATGCTCTGGTCGCCACTCAGTGGGAGGTTTCAGACCCATATTGGGCATCAGGAGATCCACTCTTTGGTCTTTTCAAAGTTTGACTCACGCAGGCCTCCATTCCCTCATCTGTAATAAAAAGCTGACTAGATGATTTCAGAGGCCCCTTCCAGCTCCCTCTTTCTACAGTGATATGTCATTTTAATAGTTGGTGGCTCTTTGTGGCTATTGTGAGTGTTTCTGCTGCTGTTTATGATCCTCCTGACTCTGGGACAAATGACCAATCAAGTTTAAGGCCAGGAATCAAAACTTAAATGCCCACATAGCCCAGACAGGTCAGCTAAATGAGAGAAGCCACCTGAGGTAATAAAAAGGTCCTGTTCAGCCTGGTGACAAGCGGCAGAGTGCTTGCCTCATCTGAAGGGAGCAGCTGTAACTAGGTTCCAGCTGACTATTTATTATGCGTCACTAGATCATTCATATTTTCAAAAGATAATAGAAAATATGAATTTTGATATGAAATCTAATGTTTGAATGCAGGTAACTAATTTAAAAATTTTAAAATACAGTATATCGCCCCTGAACATAGAGCGGACTCACGGGTGCCATTTTAAGAACTCGTGACTCTCTGTGTAGGAAATTCTCACCTAGCTTCCCACTGAGGAGGGACAGCCAAGTTTCTCCAGGAACCATGTCTATCAGAAAACTCTTTCTAAGAGTGTGACATCAAGCTGAGGTGGCCAAACACATGTCTCCAAATGGACTTGGAACTTGCAGGATTTAAAAGGCTTTTAGCATCGTGGCTCCAATTCTTGAGAATACTTTTTCCAAAGCTTTTCAGAATAGTAACACCTTCCCCTCTTTATAGTCAGTCACCTTGAAGCTGATCTTTTCTTTGGTTTCAGGTTGTTAGCTGGAACAAATTGTTTTGCTCAGTTAGAATGGGAGCGAGGAGCCTGGGCCTGCCATGTAAACAACTTCTGAACACACTGCCCTTTTGTTACTTTTTTTTCTGAGTTGTGGGAACATATGATGGATTTATTTATTCAAAAAATATCTATTGAGTGGCTATATGTGCAGGAATTGCTGCAGGTACTGGGGATACAGCAGTGAACGAAATAAAATCTTGCTCTCATAGGAATTGCATGCTAGAGGGGGAGATACACAATGAATAAAAGTATATGATGTTAGATAGTGACAAGTGCTGGGGAAAAAATGAAGCCAAGTTAGGGAATAGAGAATATTATTTGGTATGGTCATGGTCATGGAGGGCCTCCTCTCCAAGGAGATGACATTTGGGCAGAGACCCAAACCAAGTGAGTAAGTCAGAATATTTCTAGGCAGAGAGAACAGCAAGAACAAAGGCCCTGAGGTAGATTTCTTGGTGTTGGAGGAATGTGAAGGGTGCACATGTAGATGGAGAGCAGTCAGGCAGGGGAAGACTTAAGAAGATATGAGATCCAGTAGGTAATCAGATACCAGATCACAGACATGGTGAAGACTTTCATTTTAGAAATGCAGGAAAGCCATCAGAGGGGTGATTTACTTTTTTAAGAGATTCACTCTGGCTGCTGTAGAGGCAAGCGTTTTAAGCAGGGAGACCTGTTAGGAAGCTGTTGCCAGTATCCAGGTAGATGGATGATAGGGTAAACTGGTAGACGTACATTTGCTGAGAGCAGTTGGATTTGAATCTATTTACAGTGGGTAGAGGTAACTTCTGTTCATTGTTTAAAGTGACTTGGACGCTATTTCCTCTGAGAAACATTTCTTGAACTCTTCTTGCATGCTAAGGGGGTTTTTCCTCTTCTGTGATTCCCCCAAGTAGCCCATGTTCACCTCGATTAGACACATGATATTTTATTGACATGCTTTATTATGTGTCTGTATCGATCTGTCTGTGAATTCCTTTTTTTTTGAGATCCAGGACCATGCCTATTTCTTCCTAGTGCCTGACACTCAGCTTGCACATAATTCTGTTTAACGCATGTCTGTTGAAAAGATATATAAATCAGTGAATTAATAGAAAATAGTGGAAAGAAGAAAGTTGATAGGACGATAAGCTGAATCAAATATCATAACATTGGTAGTTTGTAATTTTGGTGGAAAGTTTTTGAGAACCTCAAAGAGCCTGGATTTGCTTGCTGGTCAGAATTTTCTTGGTGGTCTTCTTATATCCCAATCAAAGAGATGAACTGAAAACATCCCTTCTTATAAATAGAATCTCAAGACACCTTCTGTGTCTAGGACTCCACGATACAGCCAATTACTGAATATGCAACTTTTGAAATTTAATAAAAAAAAAACTTTAAAATTTTCTCTACCTTTGAGAGCAGATAGTAGTTTGAAGCTTATTGATGGTGGAGGGATAATTATAGACATGCCATATATCTCTCAGCTCCTCTGAAACTGAAGTATTTAAATAATATGCTATATACTATTACAGAGTCTCTCATTCCATGTGTCAATTTTTTCTCTCCTTTGGATATTAAATATGAAGAAAAAAGTATCAAAATGATCTTACTGGAGAAATATTTTTCTTGTTAATTTTCATGTGGTAATCCCAT
Source organism: Hipposideros armiger (assembly GCF_001890085.2). NCBI lineage: Eukaryota > Metazoa > Chordata > Mammalia > Chiroptera > Hipposideridae > Hipposideros > Hipposideros armiger. The sequence goes on from NW_017732154.1 coordinate 588,680, forward strand.
AAAAGGAATAATGTGAGCATGCTTTGAAATGAAAAAGGAGGAATAGGTGAGCAGATTTGAGCCAAGGGGTAGGCAACCAGGGACTTCGCTCATATAGAAGCGACATCAGTCATAAAGGGTTCTCCTTGGACGGAAGTCTATACTTGATAGAGTGACTCATACCAGCGAGTTCTATTTAAAACTGAATTGGCTCGAGGAGCTTGGTTTATAAACGGGATGTCTAATGCAGGCTCCCCACTGTTTCACCTCATCTCCCCTTGATGATACTAGAGAGATCTCCACCTTGTGGTTAGAAGGGGAAGCACTCAAGGAGTGTGTGGGTTGCTTCTGATTCCTTAACAGGAAGGGATTAAATGGATGCTTCCTTGGTTTTAAAAGCCCATCATTTTTTTCCCCTCCTGGAATTTGATGATTATAGCCATCATCTGTATATGGATACCTAGCAGTTCTTGCTTTTTAATCCTTTCATTTCTCCTTTTGCTTCCCATATGTCTTCCCATATGTCCTTGGCACACAGTTCCCTTTCCCTCACCTGATACGTTCTTTCTGGTCACTTTTTTACTCTCAGATAACTGCAACTAATCAATGATTGAGTGGAATTTGGCTCAGGGAGTGTTTGCTTTTAAATAATTAAAGTCTCTTGATAAGGCAAATGCCTACAGGACCCCAGGGAATGACTGGACAGTGGTGTATTTTGGCCACTTTGATACGCAGCGGGAGAAATATTGGGAAAGGTGAGAGGGCCAGATTTGCTTAAACCTAACTCAGCTTGTACCATGGCTGAAGGCAATTTTAAAAACTCACTTTTATTAATCATCAGCACATAGTCTGTTTTGTTTCTTTTGATTATTGCACATAATCCATGTTCTCTCTCACCAATCACACTCTTTTTAGCAGATGACCATGGGAGTTCTCTCAAAGCTATGCAAACATGATCATGGAAGTACTATTAAGAGAGGAAAATAAAGTCATTTCGGTGTTGGCATTCCCAAATCAAATCTGTTATTAAGGAAAATAAATGCCTTTAATTAAGGCCTAGACATTTGCAACAGCAATCCCTTGTTTTTACTGAGATGACCTTGTTTTGATTTTGTATTTTACCCTTTTTATTGTGTGTGTTATGCTTATTATTGTTTGTATTTTTGCTTTTGGAGATTCTGAATGATGTCGCAATTATTTTGGTAGAAACTCATCATCAAAAGCAAATTGCTCTTATTAGAAATGTACTTTTGGAAAGAATATTTTAAAAGGCTTTGCAAATTTGTTAAAAAGACTGTTTACTTCCAGCCACCCAAGATGTGCTGCCACCTTTGTGACATCCCCCGACAGGATTAAAACCTGTTTGAATCCATCCTTCACATAGACAAGCTGGACAAAAATAATGCCTTTCTCTTTGAAGAATTGGCATTTTAATGTAAGTAATTGTTTTCTCATTATAAAATAATGCAACTTAATTTATTATGGGGACGGTGAAAAATAGATTAAAACATACATATACAAAGTAAAAATGTCTTCTAACCCTACTACCCAGAAAAAGCCACAGTTAATATTTTGGTGTATATCTGATGAGTATTTTATAAATTATGTATATTGATCATTTATAGACAATAATATATTACATAGTATATGTTACATAATATGTAATGTTTGTCTATGTAAAATTGTATAGATAAGTACAGAAACTCTCATAATTTGCCCTTTTCACTTAATTATTCAGAACATTACTATTCTGTTATAACAAACTTTCTAGTGGTTGCAAACATTTTTAACGTGTAAATGGATTAACTTTCTTTCAATAATTGCTATTTTTGGACATTAGGTTTTCAACTTTTATCTATATTTTTTTTATAAACACATTACTGTTTATAGTCTTTGAGGCCTAATTTTTGTCTTAAAATACATTCCTAGAAGTGCAAGTGTTGGGTTAAAGGGTAGATAGACGTTAGAATTTTTTGATGCTACTGACTAATTATGTTACAGAAAATGTGTAACGTTCTATACACTCACGATATTTACGAAAGCAAATTTCACAATATCTTTCACAAACCTGGATATGGTCATTAAAAAAATGAGAGAGAGAAACTTGTAGTTGGATAGACAATTAGTAAGGTTACTAATAAGGATAGACATTTTTTAGTAAGTTTATTTGCTAAATGCACCTATCTTGTCCTTTGCCCTTTTTTCTATTGAGGCATTTAATATTTTCTTACTGGATGAGTTCTGTAACGATTAAGAATAATAACTGTCATATATATATATAACACACTTGATTTGTAATTTAACTTAGTTTTTGGTATTGTTTGTCAATAAGTAACTTTTAATTTTTCTGTAGTGTGATGTATCACTTTTTTCTTAATTGCTTCTTCTTTGTATTTAGGTTTGGTTATTTTCATTTTACTGGAGACCACAGTTTTCCTTTTGGAAATTTTGGACCACAGGCAGTAAATGGGCAGCATTTTGGGGGTATAAATGTAGGTGGGCAGAGAAACTTGTGTTTACCTTTTTTTAGTATCATCCTCTGACTCAAAATAGGTTATTGTTTCATCTTTAAACTTTCATGTAGTATTTTAAAAGATTCAATACCCCTTGAGTTTTCAATAAGCTATTTTAATGCTCTCTAATATCTTTTCTAAGGATTTCATGTGAAATCTCAAAAATTTGGGGAGAGAACATATACTTTGGGTACAGATAGATACACCTGAGCTGGAATCCTAATTTTTGTACTTAACTAATGAGTGATCTTGGGTAATTTATATAATCTTCGGTCACAGTTTCTGTATATGAAAAAAAAACAAGGTTGATAACACTTGCCTCATGAAATACTCATGACATATTAGGTTGTAGTTTTTCTTCCTCTTTTTCTTTGTTCTTTTTTCTCTTTCCTTTACTTCTCTTCTTTCCCTCCCTTCCCTCTCACCCTTTCTCTCTGTATTTCCATTGCATTAGTAAATGAGTGAATAATATCTGAGACTTAGAAGTTATTCAGTAAATAAAAGTTTCCATTGATTTTTTAGGTCATAGGACTATCTTAGGTCTTTCTCATCTATTGGAAATTTTCCTCAGTGCATCCAAGCTTATGTTCATTCAATTCCCCAAGAACGAATGGATTTAGGTAACTTGGATTCACTTTGCTTTGAATTTATTACTGTTCCTTTACACTCAGTGACGCCCATTTGTTGGCATTTTATCCCTACCACCTCTGCTTATTTACACCCCAAAGATTCTTGAGCATTTACTCTTCACATGATTTATAAAAATATTAAATACAGGAACCACCATATGCCTGGAGAGATGCTGCATAGACACTACCTTTCATCCAGGGCTACTATTGTTTTTCTCTAAATAAATAAATGGGATGGTATCAGAGCAACTTCCTGAGGCATCTTTTCAACTCACGAATGGCTCCTTAACTGCCTCCTGGAATCACAAAGATGGCCCAGCACCATGTTTGTGCTATATGTTTCCTGACCTCTGGGCCATTGCCAGTTGCACCAGAGTGGGTCAATCTGATGATCTCCTGGAGCTAAAGAACTGAAAGTAAGCAATTTTAGCTTTCTCTAATCTGGCCTTTCAGAGGGAAGGAAAGTAAACTCAGTGTTATGAAATAGCAGCCATGTACAAATGTGTGGCCTAAGAAACAGCAAAATGGGAATAGGGAATAGGGAATCGGAGAGAGGAGAGAGAGAGAGAGAGAGAGGAAACATAACAACAAGAAGCTGTGAGGGCTTTTGGGGCCTTGGTCTCAGTCCCCTCTGGAGGACAGATTAGAATTATGCACTTAGAATTCTTGAGTTATCTCTTCATCATTATGACACTTTCTCATTTGTCTTAACCTAGCTTTAATTAGCTTCCTTCACATGCTGCTAGAATGACCTTTATCTTTTTTTTTAGCTCAAATATGTTCTTTTTGCTTAGCATTTATCTAAGTCTTCTATTAGCCCTCAATATTTTGATTCCAAAAAGTACTCCCAAATGGAATTTTTCTTTCTCCCATTCCCTACAAACTGCTTCTCTCCATTTAAGAATGATTCTCTAAATAGAAACTTTGTACACAAGAAAAAAACATGTCTACCTTGGGCTTGCCTCCCACGAGTGCTAATCTTAATGTCACCCTACTTGTATAACGTTGAACTGAACTATTTCTGTAGTTATTTTACATGAGAGGTAGAAAGGAAAGCAATAGTCTTGGAGCTTGATTATATTTGTTTCTCTTGGTGCAGGTCCTTGTTCACATTTCCTAGTCTCTTGTTTTGCACACTTGTGCTTTTAATAATCAGAGAACTTCTCTTTAGATACGTTGTCTGATGCCTGCCAAGTCCATGTTTTCTGTTCTCTGAGAATTGTCAGGCCTATCTTGATGCAGCCTATGACTTGCTTCTCTGATCATAGCTTTTTAGAGCAATGGACTCTGGGCCCAAGCGGGTGCCTTTGGATTTTTTTTCCCAGAGATTTTAAATGGTAACCCAGGGATGCTAGTTAATAATTAGAGTTGGGTGTTGAAGCCGAATGGTCATATGAAACAGAGCTCTGCAGCTGGGACAGCTGGGATCTACAATCATCTTGAAGTCAGGAATTCCTATGTGTAGAGAGAGAATATTTAAAAAGGCTGCTCAGAGAGAAGCTGAGATGAGCTATGTTGTGTAATAAAGAGTTTGTTTGGTGTTTATTCTAGGTTCCTCACACCGAGCTTTAAAAACTCTTGTAATTTCCCAAGTGATAGAAATGTCTTTGTTTTCCATGAGCCCCGTGGATCACACCTGCATTTATGCGAAGGAGATAAATCAAGGACTGCCTCTAAATAGCTTTCTGGGGGCAGGCCCCCAGAAAGACCAACATATGACTAGGAGGTTGGCATTTGGAGCAAGCCTGACGTCTAGGAGGAGGAGAAGGGCTGGAGATTGAGTTAAACCCCATGACCAATAATTTAATCAATCGCATCTACATAAGGAAATCCCAATACACAACTGGGGCACCAGAGCTCAGTGGAGCTTCCTGATAGATAACTACATTGATGCGCTAGGAGGATGACATGTCCTGATTTCATGAGAAGAAGGCATGGAAGCTCTGTGTTCGGGACCCTCCCAGACTTTGGCCTTTGTGTCTCTTCATTTGACTAGTCCTGATTTATATCCTTTATAAGACTGTAATCATATGTAGAACATTTTTCTGAGTTCTGTGAGTCAGTCTAACAAATTATCAAGCCTTAGGGCTTTGTGGGAAACCCTGAATTAATAGCCAGCTAGTCAGAAGTGCAGGTGGCCCAGGGATCCCTGCCTGATGTCTGACTGGCATGGAAGTGAGGGTACTCTTGTAAAGGACTGAGCCCTTAACTGGTGGGGTCTGTGCTAATTCCAGATAGCTAGTGCCAGAATTAAATCGCAGTATACCAGTTGGTACCAGAATAAGCTCTAATACAGCCCCAGAACATCGAGAAGGCTAACCTCAATTTCTGATGTTCCAGTTTCAGCACCTTCTGAGGCTTGGCTGTATATACATCCTGCCCTTGGGTTTCACGGGATCTGCTGGTATTTTTCTAATAGGTTTCATGTTGTGTTTGAGGTGGTTGGTGCAGGCTACTATTGCAATAATCTCTTACAAAGAGTTAACATAGAACTTTGAAGGGATGGGGCGTGACGTCAGAAGATGTTATGTGCTAATACTTCTTAAACTTCATATAAATATTGTAATTTGCTAATTTTCCTTTTGTTTGCATCTGTGAGAAATAGGCTCCTACAACAAAACCCCACAAATGGAGATT
>NW_017732154.1:594912-596436 GCF_001890085.2 Hipposideros armiger
AGACATTTATATAATATGAAGTGATCCCCCCAGTAAGTCTAGTACCCATCTGACACTATACACAGTTTTTACAATACTATTGACTATATTCCCCATACTGTACTTGACATCCCTGTGACCATCCTGTAACTACTAACCTGTACTTCTTAATCCCTTTACCTTTCTCACCCAGCCCCTAACTCCCCTCCCATCTAGTAACCATCAGTTTGTTCTCTGTATCTATGGGTCTGCCTCTGCTTTGTTTGTTCGTGTATTCTATTCTCTAGATTCCACACATAAGTAAATTCATATGTATCTTTCCTTCTCAGATGAACTTATTTCACTTAGCATAGTACCCTCTAGGTCCATCCATGTTGTCGAAAAACATAATACTTCATTTTGTTTTTTATGGCAAGCTAATATTCCATTATATATATGTTTGACAATTTATTTATCCAATTGTCTATTAATGGGCATTTTGATTATTTCCATATCTTGGCTATGATAAAGAATGCTGCAGTGAACATAGGGGTCTATATACCTTTTCGAATTAGTGTTCTAGATTTTTTTGGATGATACCCAGGAGTGGAATTGCTGGGTCATAAGATAGTTCTATTTTAAATTTTTTTTTAACGGCCCTCCATACTGTTTTCCATCATGGCTGCACCAATTTGCAATCTCACCAACAGTGCACAAGGGTTCCCTTTTCTCCACATCCTCACTAACACTTGATGTTTGTTGATTTATTGATGATGGGCATTCTGAGAGGTGTGAGGTGATATCTCTTTGTGGTTTTACTTGTAATTTGCATTTCTCTGATGATGAGTGATGTTGAGCATTTTTTTGTATGTCTATTGACCATCTGTATGTCCTCTGGAGAAATAACTATTCAGATCCTCTGCTCATTTTTTAATCAGATTGTTTGGGGTTTTTTTGGTGTTGAGATGTATGAGTTTTTTATAAATTTGGATATTAACCCCTTATCAGATGTATCATTGGTGAATATATTCTCTCATTCAGTAGGATGTCTTTTTGTTTTGTTGATGGTTTCCTTTGCTGTGAAAAAATGTTTTAGGTTGATGTAGACCCATCTGTTTGCTTTTTTCTTTTGTTCCCCTCTTCCTGATTAAGGGGAATGCTTTTAGCTTTTCCCTGTTCAGTATCATGTTAGCTCTGCATTTGTCATATATAGCCTTTATTATATTGAGATATGTTCCCTCTCTTCCCTCTTTGCTAGGAGTTTTTGTCATATATGGATACTGGATTTTGTCAAACACTTTTTCTGAGTCAATTGATATGATTATATGATTTTAATTTTTAATTTTATGTGGTGTACTACACTAATTGATTTGCAGATATTGAACAAAATTTGCATACCAGGAATAAATCCCACTTGATCACAGTGTATTTTTTTTTTTTTACTGTATTGCTGAATTCAGTTTGCTAATATTTTATTGAGGATTTTTTTTTTTTAAGAAAGCCTCTTTTTTTTTTTTAAAGATTTTTATTGGGGAATTGGGGGATGGGAACAGCGCTGGGGATTTG
>NW_017732154.1:602645-608142 GCF_001890085.2 Hipposideros armiger
TTTTGAAGCTTTCTGATAAAAATTATTGAAATTTCTTTGTTAGAAAATATATAGTGGTGGAAGGATTTTTGCTGTTATAAGGCATATTGCATTGAACGTCCATCTGTGTATGTATGGAACAGCCGAGCTTCAGGGACCAAATGTGAAGTGGGTTGAAAAACGCATGTGCGTGCATGCACACCTACACACGCAACGTTCTCTCTCTTCTCAATATGTACAAGAGTCCTAATGGGTATATCTAGGGATGCTTCATAAGAGTAATGGTATCTTCAGTTTTACTAGATGTTGCCACATTTCTTTTCAAGTCGCTGCATTATTTTCCCTTCTATCAGCAGTTTGTATGAGAGTCCTTGTGTTTCCTCTTGCTCTCCAACACCTGATATTTTCAGACTTGTTACTTTCTGCTAGTTGGATGCATGTGAAATGGTCCCTTGTTGATGTTTTGACACTCTAGTGAGCCATGGTGTCCTTTCAGATATGTGGTTCTCTACACAGTGTCCATATTCTTTGCCGTTGGGTAGTTTCTCTCTTATTGATTAGAGGACTTCCTTTGATATTCTAGATATTAATCTTTTATTGGTTACATGTTATCTACTCCGAGTCTATGGTTCATGTTTTTACTTTTTTATAGTCATAATATTTTATTCACTGACCTCTCTGAAACATGTCTGTTTTCACTTTTTTTAAATGATGTTGTTAGAGAAACAGACACTTTAAGTTTTAATTTTGTGGATTTTAAAAATCAGTTTCATGCCGTATACTATTCCACATCATAAAAATGTTCTCCTGTGTTAACTTTCAAAAGTTTTAAATTTAAAATTATTTTTCCATTTTGATGTTTAATGTACCTGGAACGTAGTTTTGTGTATGACATGGGGCAGGGCATTTTTATTCCCATACGGGTAACTAGTTGTTTTCATGGTTATTATCCTAGAAAATTTATTAATTAGCCCACCCTTTCTCTACTGATTTATTGGGACATCTCTGCCATGCAACATGTTTCAGTATGCAGATGTATCTGTTTCTGAGCTTTCTTTTCTATTTCATTGGTACTATCTGATATTCCTGCATGAGTAACACAGCATTTTAATTACTAAAGCATAATAATGTTTTTAGATTAACTTATCATGTTCTATAAGAAGTTATCTGCTCCTTGATGATGGGGTAAATGTACCTGTAAAATTTTGGAGGATTAGGAGCCTCTCTTGATAAAGATTTTAAAATATTAATTCAATTTCTTCAATGGCTGTTTATTCAGGAATTTCATTTTTTCTTGAGCCAATTTTGATATTTATATGCTGTTCTGGAAAATTATTCATTTTACCTAACTTTTGAAATTTTTTGACACAGTCTTGGTTATATTCTTATCAATTCTGGAAAATCTGAGCAGTTATCTTGGAGAATATTACTTCCCAGCATATCCTTTATTCTATTCTTATGACATTACTGTTAGATATTTGTTTGAGTCTCTCTGTTTTGTTCTTTTTTTTTTTAAAGATTTTTTTTTTATTGGGGAATTGGGGGAGGGGAACAGCACTGGGGAATTGGGGGAAGGGGAACAGACAAGTTGCTGTCGTTTTGTTCTTCAGTCTAGATGTGGAGGACGTTGCTTCACTGGCCCAAGTTGGCACCATCATTGCGCTCTTCCCGGGCGAGGCAGATCAGTCACTGGCTTCTGGACGGCNTTACTAACCTTTGGTCCCATGGGTTTCTACCTCCACTAGGATGCAGGTACCTGTATGCCTACAATCTGAATTTTTCTCTTCCATGAAAAACAAAGATTCCTTGCCATACGACTTTCCAATATCTTTAGTCTTCAACAACTGCTATATTATTAGGCTATTATTCTCCCTTGATGGTTGATATTCCTGTGCTTTAATGACCCAGGAGATATATTTGCCCTAGTCTTAGTCATTTACTGTTTTTCATCAAGGATTTGGCAAAAGCTTCTGTTACTCATTTATGCGTAACATAGTGAAGGAAATGCTTTTAGGAAGGGAGGCAGGGGAAACCCCCAGGGTTTGAATAAGTGTTTTAATGGGTTGAAAATAACTCCTACAAATAGAACATAATTGGATAAATGGTCAGAATCTGTAACCTGGACTGACTCATGGGTCTCCAACCTTGGGCTGGGATGATAGTTAAAATCCATTGGTAATAGGAGACTAGATTTTTTTCCCCCTATGAAATTCCTCTTTGATGATTTCTTATTAATTTTCCTTATATATCTAAAGTCTCTATTTTCTATAGCTAGAAACTATTGTATCCAATGTAGAATATATTATGTAGCACATGTCTTTTCCAGTTTGGGAAAACTAGAAACATTCTAATTTATTAGGTGACCATTTTCTTGATCTTTAAACTCCTAAATTAAATTTGAAAGGTTTTTATTGATCATCTATCATGTCATAGGCCACTGTAGTTATCTGTGAATATGTGGGTGAGGGACATCATTAAGATAAATAATCTTTGTCCCCAATGATTTTCAGTTTGATCGAAAAGATAACATGCTCACCCAAATAGCCAGGATACATGCATTCTTTGGTATTTGTTACTGAGAAGTACAATTTTTTTTAGGTACCATTTGAGATATGTCTTGAGAAATGGGCTTTAATTTGCCACGGGTAAATGGGGAATGACAAGGGCATTCTAAGTGGAAAGAACAGCTTGAATAAAGGTATAGAGACAGGTCCACACAGGTTCTTTTAGAGAAATGGTAACTAGATGAATTTTGACAGGATAAGTTATATTTAGGAAAATAATGGTCTGTAAGACCAGAGCGGTAGCTCTGAGCCATTTGGGAATGGCTTTGAATGCCTTAATTAAGAGTGTTGATATTATTCTGTAGGCAATACTGGCTCCTGAAAATTTTTGTGCCATTTTAGGCCTATTGTCTAATTAACTCAAATTGGGGGGCATGTTCATAGTACATCTGTGATAGGGACCTTCAGGAATTCCAGTGAGAGAGAAAGAATCATGGCAGCACTGGCTTGCTGGAATCTTGCAGTTTTATAACATATATGGTTGGGCCTTGAAGAATGCTGGGAGCTTGGGCTAGTAGGAAAGGGTAGGAAGTGGGAAAAAGAGAAAGCCTAGGTCTGGGTGAACCAGTATGGAAATAGAGTTAGTCTCAAGAGAAGGAGCCCACAGCCTGAATCTCAGTAGCCAAAGCAGACGGACTGTGCAAGTGTTGGTTTGTATTTCATGGTCCTAGAAAGCCATGGTTCTAGAAAATTTCAGGCAGCAGGAGAACCAGGTCAATTGAGAGGTACCACCTTGTTTCTAGAAGGCACAACCTTGTTTTTGGAAGGTTTATCTAGTGTGAAATAGGACCCCAACCAGAGGCTGAAGATAACAGATCAGTCTCCAACTAGGGGTGGAGGATTCTAGCAAGGATTAGTTCATTGGAAGGGTTCTAACTGAAAGGATAGGGTTCAGGGACATAGAGCATGGTGGTGAAGTGATGGGATTTTGTAGTCAGGTGACTTAGGTTCCAATCTTAATTGAACAACTTTTTAGCTGTGTATCCTTGGTCACATTCCTTCACCTTTCTGAATGTTGTTTCTCCTTTAATGGAGAAAGTGCCCATGTCATTAGATGTATTAGATGATAGAATTTAGCACAGTGCCTGGTACATTACAAGCATTCAATACATGGTTAGTGTGCTGTCTTGTCTGCTGTCAGATCTGCATCGATACCACCCCCTTGTCAGGTCTCTGCATGCCAGAGGAGAAGCTGAGAATGCCACTTCCTAGACCCACCTTCTCTGTCTAGGTCTGGGTTGGGGGATTTGAAGAGAAACACTTGGGTGAGATTGGAAGCTAAGAGAAGAAGGCCCTGTTTTTTGGAGGCAGTTGCAACTGATAACATGGACAGAGATCTCCCGAGCTTCCTATTGAGCCCTAAAGAATCAGCCATGTCAGTGCTTCAGGCCAAGATGGCTCCCGACGGCTCTTCCAACCCTCTTTCCCCTGGCTCTTCCAAAAGGCGCGTAAGCCTCTAAATCCCTGTGTTAAAATACTTCTACCTGGAATACACAGAGAAACTTGTTTTCCTAACTCAACCTTGACAGGTATAAATAGCTGTTATTATTATTAACTTTGCAAAGTAGGGCTTTTACTCCAGAAAGGGGAATTGGAGAGCAAATTAGGGAACTAGAATGGGAGCTTAATCACACGTTGGAGGCTGTGGTGATGGGCTTAATTTTTGGTGAACAGGGAGGTCCTCAATGCTCTTCTCTGCCCAGGCACCTTATGAACTGTACGCACAGGTTGGGGGACTTGCTGAGGGGCTACAGCATGGGACAGACTGGAGTAGGAGTGTCCAAAGGGTAGGAGACAAGAAAAGAGGGAAGTTTACTTAAGGCAATGTAAGTATCTGAAACAGGTACTTTTGCTAAGGCAAGAAAAGTAAGGACTGGAATTCAGGGAAGAGTGCCAAATCCTGGCGCCACCATGTAGGGTCAACCTTGGGATAAAGAATCAGGAATATCAGCATTGGAATCAGAAGCTTTTGTGGTTAGGAGAGTAGGGATGGAAGAATAGCAGGCAGTGCTAATGTGAGCGTGATGCTTCTGGTTCTGNCCTGTAATATTTCAGGAGGAAATGCAACAGCATAACAAGCAGCACAGTCACTGGTATTAATTGCTTGAGAAAGGTCTGATTTATCTCTCTGGAAAATTTCCCCTTGCAAATGCCAATTATCACCAGAATGTGGATTCTCTAAGGTGCTCAGTAATCGCTCAGTTATCTCCAGTGCTTGCTCCCCATCCTCGCTTTTAGGATAGACTGTCTCACATTTTCAGTGGTTCCAGGTTCTGGCCACATCTCAGTTACATGCAAGCAATAGGCATTATGGAGACTGCAAATCAAATTCCCTAGATCATCCCACATCTTATTTTAACTCACAAATTCTTAATCTACCAAACTTTTCATTAGAACATCAAAAGAGGCGGGGTGGGGAGTACCGAGCGAATTACTGAGTCTGCTAGAGGTGATGATTGTAAATGACTTGGCTCCAGGGTTACTAGCTATAGATACAAGTCATTTTTAAATAATCTGTGTAACTCTGGGTACAGATTATGTATTGCTACGTAACAAGCTACTTCAAAAGATATGGCTTAAAACAATGTATTATCATCTCGCACAGTTTTGTGGGTTGACTGGTCTCAGCTTGAGGTCTCTCATGCAGCTGAAGTCACATAGAGGCTGAAGCTGCATTTATCTGAAGGTTTACTTGAGTTGGAATGTCACATGGCTGGCAGTTGATGCTGACTGCTGAGAGGTCAGCTGTGGCTGCCCCGCTGAGCACCTACCCATGGCCTTTCCACATGACTTGTAAGTCTCACAGCATAGCAGCCTTTCCCAGAGGGAGCAGCCCAAGAGTGATCTTCTAAGAGGTCCAGGTGGAAGCTGTCTCAAAAGTCCCAGAGCGTCACTTCTGCCACATTCCATGGGTCAAGCAAACCACTCAGGTCAAGCCCACGTAGGATAATGAG